>NW_017972855.1:76696-100770 GCF_001876935.1 Asparagus officinalis | reverse complement strand
CCGCCACCGCTGTCGACTCCCCCACGGGCGGTTCAGCGGACATTAAGCCAGGGCGCAGGCCCGTCACGCGCTTGCACGAACTCTCCACTCCATACCCAGCAGTAGAGCCCGTAAAGACGCCACAAGTGACCCCGTCCTGAGAAGGGGTCAAATCCCAGTTCATCGTCTGAGGAATGGCGAGGGACCGCAGCTCGACGATCGAAAACCCTCTCGACATGCTGGGGAGGTAATAATAAACCCCCTCTACCGTGCGGAACCACCGGCTCTCTTTGAGCAACAGGGCGGAGGGGTCGGCCATAGCGTCGCCGAACAAAAATTGAGGCTTCGGCAGCTCTGCCCTGTCCTCATCTGTCAGCGCCGCGTTGGTCGTCAACTCGCGTAATGTTAAGTGATGACCATCCGTGACCCTCTGTACCAGACCATGCGGCTTATCAGCGGCGAATACGGGCATGGGAGCCAGAGAAGGAATTCAAGAAGGCGCCGTGTAACTCGTAGCCCCGGCGTGGCCAACGGCCACACCCTCCGGGAAAGCCTCATCAGAGAAGGTCGCTGCAACAAAAAAAATAAAAAGTCAATTGAGACAAAATCCGCTGTAGGGGCGAAACCGCCCATCGAACAGAGGAGGGCGAAATCGCCTATCGAAAGGGGGAACCCACTTCGAACGAGGTCTGTCCCTACGGACTACACTCCCCTCTAAGGGAAAGGGCCGAACTCGCCTTACGAAAAGGGAGTTCGCCTCCTCCCTACTGAAGGATTCGCCTGCAGGGACAGTACTCATCCTCTAAAGGCAAAATAGGGCAAACTTTGCCCCAAATCGGGGAAATGAGTAACACTCATCTCCCTAAAATCCGACGCCTAAGACTTACAAGAGATCGTCCAACGAATCCATCAACGTACCTGAGCGCGATTCCAGAGCACCGGCAGGCATCCCGGCGGAGAGACGGTCGGAGTAACGTCCGGGGCCTGCGCCCCTCACCTTGCACCTCTTAGATTTCGGAGCCATTGCAAGAAGAAGCAGGAATTCTTTTCGTAGAAGTTCCTTTCGAGATTTGAGAGCACGGTAACTCCCAAGGGAGGAGAATGGCTGATTTAGAAGGGCGGAGTTGTCCACATGGCCACGACTGCATTCGAAAAGCGAAAACCCTAACGGACAGAAGACGTGGCCACGATCAAATTCGACGGCCCAGATCACCCTCGGTATAGCGAAAGAACCGAGGTTGGCGGCTGCATCCGACGGGTGAGCCCGAAAACCACGGCCACGATGCGTCGCGGGGCGAAACACACGAAAATCGTGTTGTCAAACCACGATCGCCACGACCCGATGAGACCGCGCCGCCTTAGCTGGGAAGCACAAAGCCCTATCAGCTGACACGTGGCTCATCTCCCGTCAGATCTGGGCCCACCTCAAAAAGGGGGGGTTTCGCCTGCAAATACTTGGCATGACCCCGCGAGTTGCGCGAAACTTGGCTCCCAAAGACTAATTTCGCCTGGACGACTCGCTCACCACTAAAGGTAAAATTATAAACGAAGCCAATAGAATGACCTCGCTTAAACGGTTAAAACCCACGCCTCAGACGGCTAAGGGTTAGAGCAGAAATCTTAGCATTAAGCCTAAGAGAAACTGTTCGACAACTCATCATACTGAGGGGAATAGTATGGCTAGCCCGATTCAAACGGTGATCGGTAAAGGCACATCAAACCTGTTGATAGCTGAGGATTTGCTAAAAATCCTAAAAGAAATCAAGTGCGCTTACTTCGCCAAAAATTTCTTCATTCAAAGTATTCCAGACCACACGCGAGCCGGTTTAGGTCTGAAAACTTTGAAGGGGGTCTTATAGACGGTAAAAAATACCTCTATAGGTGTACAGGAAATTCGCCTGCGAGAAGAGCTCGCACGCTCGGTTCTCTGGCACGGGCCTAAATCGTATAGACGTCAGATATGTTCGATTCTAGGTTCGCCTTACGGTCGGCTCGCCAGCACGAGTTAAGATCGATCAGGATGGCGGAAGTTCTCTCCTGACCGGAAAGGAGAAAGCGTCGTGCTCAAAGCACGCCGGGCGGTCACGCACAGTACAAGTGATCGGACAGACACTTCATCGATCTGCGAACTCATAAATGCGGTTCATTAATGCTGGTCAAATCCACTCGGATAGCAGTCGTTTGTTGCCTCACATACAAGAATGGGCCTTCCCATCGTAGGTGACAGGACATAGAACACAATCCCTGGAATGACCGTTCATGGTATCGAGGAACGGCGAGACGTCTCTGAAGAGGATGTGGTCACATCCCACAATTCAAGGAGAAGTCAAGCTGTCCTTCTTTCATTTAAAAACCTCTTCCAGCACGATGGAAGAGAGGTCGCAAAACTTGGAGAAAAAAGAGTTGAGACCAAGCTGTTAGCAAATCCTTGCATTACAGCACTGCTGCCTAGTTCCGGGCTCCGATCGCCGACGAACCAAGCAGACCCGAACTCCATTGCCCCGAGCTTCTACTGCGAACTGAAGCTCTTCAGCAATCTCGATCGAACGGTCCAAGGGAAGCAGACTCGACACGAGCATCGAGCGAAGCATCCTATAGCCACCTAAAGTCCCCACACAAAAACAAAGAGGGCTTTCCCTCTGCTTCTGTTGTAAACATTTGATTTGTTAGTTTGTAATAAGCCTTCTTATAAATACAAACGAAACTCCCTTTTTCGGGAAATCAAATATTCACCCTACATCGTCCTCCTCCGCCGCTGCAAGAGCAGGAACCTGCGCCGACGAACGACGAGCGACAAGACTCGCCTTCGACCAAGGTTAAAGACCTCCCCTCGCCGACGTCAACTAGTAAAGATCTCCCTCGCCTTCCAAGAATTATAAAGACTCCACTTTGCCGTCTAAAACCGACAATGGACCCTCTTCTCTCTCATCCACCTCCCCCTCCAGGTCTTCGTCCACCCATGCGTCATCATCAACGAATGACAGCACTGATAAAGCCACCCAGACCCTGTTGGGCATGCAAAAGGGGTTACCAATAAAAAGGAAAATTTCATGTTCAATACATGAATTAAAGAAATCCAGAAAGAAGTAAGTTGACGTTAAAATTTCCAATTTAGATACAATGATGTTACAGATTAATATTGGTGCATTATGAACTATATGTCTCGATCTGTGAAATGTAACATATTAATGTTAGCAATAAATGACTGCCTGTTATGTTTTGTTATAACCTACAAATGTTTCTTATAAACTGTTAACTCTGGACATTGGATGAAGATATTGGGCAACATTTTATTTACTTCAAATCCCACTTGGGCGTGATTTCTAGGAATGCCCTTGATGGTCTGGTCATTCGTAGGCACCCTTCGCGGAGCTGCCTTCGATTAGTACCGCCATCTCAAATCGGGGAGCATCAACAGCTGGGACGACATGGAAAACCTGGTTCTCGGTAATTTCTTTGATGATGACACCGAAGTGTCAATCATGACACTCTTTGATAAGAAGCAGAAAGATGGAGAGTCAGTCGACACCTTCGTCAAACTCTTCCAGGATAAAGCTATGAACTGCCGAGATCCGGTCACAGAGGAATTTGTCCTCCAAACGTGCCACAACAATCTTTCCTTGGACGTGTTAGAAGCCATGGGAGTGGCACCGTCCAAGACTTGGAGAGAGTTAAAAGTGCGTAGAGAACAGGCTGAACACATCCTCAAAAGGAAAAAGGCTGAGAGAGGTCAAGCAATGACTAACCCTCCGAACTCGAATTTCGCTTCTCGTAAAGGAAAAATACCTGCATCAACTGTTAATCAGACGTCGCAGCAATAACCTCTGAGGCAGCAAAAGACTTTAGACCCGAGACTCCAAAAAGAGTACTCCTTCAAGGATGAGGAAGTTTCAGCTATCTTCAAATACCTCCTTGAAAACAACAAGATCAAGATGCCACCTATCACAAATCAGGAGGAAGCTAACAACATTACAGATCCAAAGTACTGTACGTATCACAGGAGGATTCTTCATCCCACCAAGGCTTGCTTCACCCTTAAAAATAGCATCCAAGCCTTGGTTGAAGCCGGCATGTTAACGCCAAAATAAGCTAAATGAGAAAGTTCCTCCAAAAGGTATATGAGGTTAAACTGTTCCCTAACACTCCGAAGAGTATATGAGTATAAACTGTTACTCCTTTGTACTCCAACGGGTATACGAGTCTAAACTGTTTCCTACCTTTGACGGGAAATTCCTGGAGAATATTACACATAATATTCTTAAGGATAACCCAACAGCCTCCGACGGGTATACAAGGTTAAACTGCTTCCCCTAAATTCAATGGGAAGTTCCTAGAATAATATCATATGTGATATCCTTAAGGATAACCCAAAATCAATTCGATTTCTCCATATGAAAGCGGGTCATCTGAGTAATCCATTCTTGATCACTACAAAGGTGATGCATAAGAAACTCCCACTTTAACTCTGAATGTTCCCAAGGGTAAAGCGCATCCCATCTGCTTCAACCCCTGTTGGAATAATCACTGGGATCAATTTCACCAACTCCCACTGTGATTTTCCAAGCATTTTTCGTTGAGATGAGATTTAATGACTTCATCGAGTCAATCTTCCCTCACGAAACCTTTACTGTGTAGTTGTGAAGTGTTTGATGATTCACAGTCCTCCACCATAAAATTCCTCACGGTTCAAATCAATTGACGGTGGGTCCATTAAAATTCTTTCTAGTTTGATCCATTCAAACTTCCGTTGTGTCTGTGCACTCAACACTTCCATTGTTAGAGTCCAGATATAATACTAGAAATTCAAAACCCCATTGTGTTAACTTGACACCAGAAACTCCTACTGTTTTGACACAGTGATTTATGCAAATCAACATTCCCGCTGTTATTTGTACCACGCCACTCCCATCTTGATCAAACCTTTAAATAGTTAGGACCAAAACCAAAGTCCCCCTCGATTCCTTCCATGAACGAGAGGTCCAATTCCAAATTGGACGGTTAAACCTTTAAATAGTTAGGATCATTCCACTCCTATCTTGGTCAAACCTTTAAACAATTAGGACCAAAGCCAAAGTCCCATCTCGGTTCCTTCCATGAACGAGAGGTCCACTTTTAAATCTGAACGATCAAACCTTTAAACAGTTAGGATCGTCTCAAACCCCCACTCGGTCAAACCTTTAAATAGTTAGGACCAAAACCATAATTCTCTTTCGATAAACGAACGACCTCCACCCACATCGAGCGATCAAACCTTTAAACAGTTAGGGTCGTCACAACTCCACTTTGGTCAAACATTTAAACAGTTAGGACCAAAGTCAGAATTTCATCTCGATAAATGAGAAATTCATCTTCAGACTGGGTAACCAATCCTATAAAAGTTAGGGTTATCTAGATCTTTTTGATTCTCGGAGTGGAGATCACACTCTTAGTTTCACCTCTCAGGATTCTCGAAGTGGAGATCCCACTTTGAGTTTCTCTTGCGATAAGACATAGAATATAAAATTCTTTCTCTAGCACCGGGTTCGTCTCTCCCCCAAAAGAAGACCTAGAGATAGAATATAAAATTCTTCCTCTCCAGCACTGGGTTCATCTTTGCCCTAAGAGAAGACACAATTCTTTTCAACACCAGAATCCATGCCTTTTATACAGGGGGGACATTATCTCGATCCCTAATTAGAGATAAGTACGCATCTCACACATGCTGCCGAGTGGTACGTTCCCGTAAAAATGACAAAGTCTACATATTCAACATCATAGCACTAAATCTAATAGAGTTCACTCTTTTAACATAACGTCACATGTAGAACGGACTTAGACAATCCATATGCTAGCTCGATTCAAACGGTAGTTGGTAAAGACTCATCAAATCCGTTGATGGTTGAGGGTTTGCCAAAAATCCTATTATGCTTAGGTAAGTAGCTTGCGATGACGGATTCTCTCTCCTAGCTCGGAGAGATTCTCTTCACAAAACTCGTACAAACTCCACCTTTAAATCAGCTTTAATAGTCACTTGGTCTCGTGACTAGAGCCCCTGGAGTAGCTTCAGAGATGGTAGCTATATCAGCACAAACAGATGGTCCTGCAATCAAATCTCGCACAAAAAAGCTCAACCTGGCGAGCGTCCGATGTAGTCTTCATTTGCTCTTCCCACACTCCAATGAGTATATGAGTATAAACTGTATCTCCTTGAACCTCCAATGGGTATACGAGGTTAAACTGTGTAGACTCTAGTTAATATACGAGTATAAACTACATCTCCTTGAATCTCTAATGGGTACACAAGGTTAAACTAATTCCCAAAAACTCCAAGGAGTATACGAGTATAAACTGATTCTCCGCACTCCAACGCCTTAAAAGCTTAAACTGTGTAGACTCCAGTTAACGTATGAGTATAAACTATGTTTTCATTACAACGAAGGCCGGTGCCGATTAACGCATCGATAATTTCACCGAAACAAGGTACAAATTAATTCTAAGTCAGAAGAAAATCCCTAGGGGTTCAATCATAATTTAGATACAAATTCTCGACAAAGATGATCAGTTCAATATTAGTTCAACGACAAGAGCTAATTCACAAATCAACATCAGCTTCAGTTTAGGATTTTGGCAACGGTCAAGCGATAAACACAGCACTAGAAGAATTTTAGCTATTCGACAAAATACTGAATAGACTAAAAGATGAAGAAGTCAAGAATTGAATCCATTCATATGTCCTTCTACGCGATCTCCTCGATAAAATACTGAAGGGATTGAAAAATATGGCCTATTATCCAAAGTATTCCAGACTCTTTTATAAAAGAATGAGTCTAAAACACTTTAGATATGGTACCTGTAGGTGTCTAAAAATACCTATAGGTGTTCAAATACAGCTCAAGACAAAGAGAAGACGATGTCATCATTAACTGAGTCACAGAGGATCATTCGATGCCGAAGATCAACTAAGGAACGCACAAGAAATACACCATACAAGTTTCGAGACACAGAGCGTATCTCGGAATCTATGAGGAAACTCATAGCTTCCGAGACAATGGACACTGTCTCGGAAGCTGTGGTGGAACAACATAGGTTCATTGGCGGTTTTCTCGAGTTTTGTATGGTCCAGTGGCTTCATAACTGCTGGGATCATCCATAAACGTGGGGGAGTAGTTACAAACGAAAAATCTGCTCATAACCTCAGGGATAACGTCATTTAAAGGCGGGAATAGCTGTTAGAAAGACACAGTTTTGGAACCCTATTTCCGAAATAGTGGACATTGTCTCGAAAATAGGGTTTTTTCAAATCAGTTCGTTTCGACTTTCGGCCTTCAGTTACAACTTCCATGGGCTATAAATACCTCCCTATCACCTACATGCAGGGGAGGATGAGAATTGAGCAGAGACTTAAGCATTTTGGTGATTTTGAGCAAGAAAGAGAGAGAGAGAGTCTACATCACGTGCAAGTACTTTTAAGAGGTCTTTGTGATTCCTAGAGATCTAAGCTTCGACTTGATATTTGGAAGATTGTTCATCTTACATCGATAAGATATTCACTTCTTTTTCTTACTTCTGAAACGAAGCAAGAATACTAAACAGCCTTCACGGTTCAATTTGGATCTGTGATTTGGTCGTCCACGGGCTAACACACCCTCGGCACATGCAAAGATCTCACGCAAGCAACAGGTGATAAACATCTTCTGTGTGTGTTTCTAGGAGGTTATTTGTTTGTAACGAGAAGTCTTATAAAAAAGCTTGTTTATTTGAATTCATTGTACTCGATAAATGATTTGTAATGAGTTCAGCAAATAAAATAATTTTCGACGCAAACATGAGGCCTAAAGCTTTTTTTCAAACTTGCGGATGTAATGTGAAATCATGGTTTTCTAAAAGGATACAAGACACCTTCAAGTTGAAGAACAACTCGCTATGTTTCTTTGCATAGTGGTTCATAAAACCAAAAATAGAGTAATAAGGACCGAATTCATAAGATCGGATGAAACGGTTAGTAGGTACTTTAATAAGATCCTACATGCTATGAATGGTCTTCGTGATCGATACATGGAGCAAGCACCTAATGAGATTCCACCGGATATTGCCAACAATCCAAACTATTTTTCTTACTTTAAGGTAAGAGAGAAATAAATTGTTTGAGTTAGTGATTTGCATAATTTAATGATACGAGATACTAATAATTTCAATTATTGTCGAGCTTTGATAGGATTGCATTAATATGATAGATGAAATACATATTGACGTAATGTTACCCTCTAATCTAGTTCCACAGTTTAGAGAGCATAAAGGTGTAACACAAAATGTTTTAGCTACATGCACTCCAAATAAACTTCTCACATATGTCCTAGCTGGGTGGGAAGGTGCGACGAATGACTATAGGATTTTGCAAGACACGTTGTCTAGACATGATATGAGTCGCCGTGCGAGCACCTTTGATCGTAGAATTATAAAAGGTGAGGTTGAGAATAAAACAGTAGAAACACAAGAACAATTTTATGTGGTGAAAGAAAATACATTCTCTAGATTATGAGAATCAATTGTTACAAATATCTCCTCACAATCTCTCTAGAATAAAGAATAAACCTCTCTATTTCTCAAATCTCACAAATTTCTGGTTAGAGAATCCCCAAACAATAGGATTTTTATTTATACAAAACCCTAGAAAACAAAAGCTGGTAGGAAACTAAATTTCAGTCCAAACCCAAACATCAGTCGACTGATTAGTCAACTGATGAACCTCGTCGGTCGACTGATGAACACGTTGATCAACTGACGTAAACATGCACAAAACATGCACAACTTCATCGGTCAACTGATGAACCTGTCGGTCAACTGACGCAAACATGCACAAAACATGCACAACTTCATCGGTCGACTGATGCTTCTCGTTAGTCGACCGATGAGCTTATCAGCCGACTGATTTTTAGCTAGTCTACTGAGCAGAAAATTTTCACAACTGAAGCAGGTTTCTTCAGTCGACTGACAAACCTGTCAGTCGACTGATCAGTCGACTGATGAATCCCTTCAGTCGACTGATCAGTCGATTGATGAATCCCTTCAGTCGACCGACAGACTGAAAACCTGATTCTTCGAATCTTTGGTTCGCCGTCTCACTTCACGCTCTAATCTGTGTTCCACCATGTCACTTCACACTTCTATTCTCAAGCTACCATGTGAATCATCTATCCTCAAGCTCCTATAAGGATTGCTAAGTTCCAAAGAGAAGATACACCCGTACCATGACTCACCCTTTAGGAACTTGAAGTCCCATTCAAGTTAGAACTTCATGTGAGGAAACTTGCGAGCTCCTCCCTCTTTGTTGAACTACTTGGCCTTTCTAGGAACCTAACCTCGAACGTCCGACCAGAAACAATTATTTCGTCCCTCGCCTTGTTGTAGTCAACTTCCGCTCTAAAATGCAATCCTCCTTCTGCGGCTCTTCTCTATCAAACCACAAGTCTTCAACATGCGGTAATATCACTTATTCGTCACTCTCATCGTCCATCAATGGAGGCACAAACAACTTTAAGTACTCGGCATTGATCACCGAATACATGCCTAAGTAAGGTGACAAATCTAGCTTGAAGGCGTTGTCACCAATCTGATCAAGAATCTGAAACGGACCATATCGTATAGGCTTTAACTTCTTCCATTCTCCCTTTAGCCGCTCCTTACCTAACTTTAGCCACACCATGTCACCTTTGCCGAAATTTCAAGGAACTCGATGTTGATCATGTTTCGCCTTGTACTTCGCTTGTGATTGTTAGACCCTAGAGGAGGGGAGTGATTATGGTCTTATGCTAATCTAATCCCGATTTTATGCCAATTAAAATTATATTAATTAATTTGTTCTTGCAAGAGATATATGAGATAGATATGAATAAGAAAGAGAAATATAAGCACAAATTAAATATACGCTAAGCAAGCACAAACACACGATATGTTTACGAGGTTCGGTCTCCATGACCTACGTCCCCGCTCCTCACCTCGAGGAGATCTACACTATCACAACCCGATTTGGAAGCTGGAACTTCTACACACTCAGTTTACAAGTTCACTGAAAACTCTCACAATCAAATACTATGCAATCACACTTTACACACTAAGTGTAGGACTCTAGCCCATGTCCTCCTCCTTAAGTGCTCGGATATAACCTCTCCCTAGGTTTGTCAACCGATGCAACTCCTATTGGATTCGACCCCGTCTCACACCACACACTTCTCTCGGTGTACAAGTGTATTACAAATGATACTCACAATGTAGGTTTAAATACAATGATTTGTTCTCTATAATGAATGAGAACACAATGAAGCTCACTCTCACTAAATCACACACCACTACCCAACAATATATTGTATGAAAATATTATAACCTCAACAAGGTGTGTGTGTGATAAAAGCGAGTAGAAAATATGCAACTCAATTAATATAGCTAAGATATGAAAATGAATCATGTGTGTGTGATAAAAGCGAGTAGAAAATATGCAACTCAATTAATATAGCTAAGATATGAAAATGAATCAATAAGCTATATAACAATGAGTTTCTAAGATATGAAAATGAATCAATAAGCTATATAACAATGAGTTTAGAAAACTTCTCAATGAACAAGAAGTACTGTAGAATGATGATGAGGATAAGATCCTCAATTGGAATTGAATGCCTCTTCTTATTGTAGAAAACTCCTCTTTTGAAACAAACCAACAAATAAGCTTAAACACTTGTTAATCTCTTTATGAAACTCACTTTAAACAAAATTCTTGGTAATTAAAAAGAGGAAGGCAATGAGGTATTTATACCCACTCAAGACATCAGCCAAAACCACATTGAAAAGACCAAAATACCCCTAGAACATCGATCAAAAAATAACCGTTACAACACAACGGTCAGATCGACGGTCGACCGTGAAATACTGGCGGTCGACCACGAAGAACAAAAAGACAGACTACTGTTCTGAAAAGCAGGCGGTCGACCATGACGGTCGACCGTGAAAGTCTCTGGAGCAAGCCATTAAAAACCAATTTTGGTTCCTGGACAGCAGGCGGTCGACCGTGACGGTCGACCACAAACTGACACACAAAAAATACAGGTTTTGAACTTGTTATGGCTGGCTTTTAAAAATATTAGATCATTTCCAAAAATAGTAAAACTTTGGGAAAAGTTTCTAAATGAGAAAATAAACATGTTTGAAAAGGAATTTTTAGAAATGTAATTTTCGTTTGTGAAAACTCACTGTTTTTGAAAAGTGTACATAAAACCTGTTTTTCATGAACACAAAAATTGAACTATGACTTATGAAATTGTGTTTATATATCATGAATACTTAGTATATGTATTATGAACTATGAAAAACATATAAGCAAGAAACATCAACTATTGTTATGATGTTTTGGCAAAAATCATTTTCGTAGAAAGAAAATCAAACTGTGTGTGCATATATGTTGAGCTTTAAACATAATCACACAATATACATAAAACAAACTTATTATTACACTTGAGGAAAGCGCACACATGATCTTGAATCTTTAACTCTTAATGTATATAGCTTTTCACCATGTGTAGAATTCCTGAAAGGGAAAAACGAACCACAAATACTAGAAAACAAATTAGTTATAAATTGTTTGGAAAATCATCATCAAAACCAAAGGGCCAACAATGACTTCTTCAATTATGCTTCAACGGCGACGTGAATCTGCACAATCTTCTCCAGAAACTGATGAGCCTTCTGTCTTTCACTCCCTTCTTTGCCCTCAGTCGTAGCTTCAGTAGAGAATCCATAGAAATACTCTCCCATGGTCTAGAAGGCACTGGCAACGGTAGGTATAATCCTCTCTTTCTATTAGAAGGCTTCAATATGCAACATAACTTACACCCTCCAACATACTTGGTAACATCCTCTAACATCTTCGGTCAAAAGACATGTCATCGTAGATTGAGAAGCGTCTTCTGAATCCCAAAATGACCTTGCACACGTGATGTATGCGCCTCTCTAATCCACTGCAACCGATCGCCATCCTTTGGAATGCAAAGTGACGTCCCACGATACAACAAACCTTCTTCTCTAAGCTCATACTCCCCCTTCCGACCAGCCTTTACCTACTCGAACACACTATTGAAGTCTCTGCTGGATGTGTACATCTGCACATACTCCAAAGGAACTAAGGGCTGAATACGTGTCGCCACCAATATAGCTCTCACTGGCGGTCGAGATAACATATCAGCTAACTTTTTAGTTGCCCCCTTCTTGTACCTAATGACGATGTTGAATGCCATCAAATAGGACATTTATTTTATGTGCCGTGCCTGCTGTAGCTTCGTCTGGGCATGTAGAAACTCCAATGACTTGTGATCCGAGTGCACGACCACCTCCTTACCCAACAAGTAAACCCTCCAATGCTTGATCGCTTGGTAGAGCGCATAAAACTCCTTATCATAAGTAGGATAGTTCTAAATAGCACTGTTTGTGGGAAAATTTGATGTAAAAAGACAATGAAAGAAAAATTGACTTGTATTCCTCTCAAAATCAATTACAATTTGGATTCCGATTATAAAAGAGAGGAGAATGAATTTGATTATCCCCTTTGTTTAATTCTGGGTTCTTCACGGTGGCGATGAGATGCCTCCCTCGAATGCTCGCGTCGAGTTTGCTTCTCGTTGACGATCCGAACGCCTTGATTCACTGGAACGTGATCTTCTCCTCACGATTTGACGCTGTGGAGAACTTGCAAAGCAAGTTTGAAACTCTGGACGAGTTGATGACTCTGATCGAGTTCGAAACTCTTGAAAAAGAGTCTTAAAAATAACTCTTAACGAGTTAATAACTCAGAGCGAGTTTTAGAAGAACTTGCAGAGCAAGTTTTGAACTCTGATCGAGTTGATAACTCTGAACGAGTTTTAGAAGAACTTGCAGAGCAAGTTTTGAACTCTGATCGAGTTGATAACTCTGAACGAGTTGATAACTCTGAACGAGTTTGAAACTCTATGGAAGAGTTGATTTAACCGAAAGTCGGTTAATAAGCTAAGAGAATGCTCCTGTTGCCGATCTTGAAGATGATCTCTGTTAGAGAATGATTCGATCTCCAAGAAATTCCCCCTTTGCTGCCCAAAAAGGAAGGACCCGAACTTAGTTGAGTTTCCCACTATTTATAGGGGATTAAGGGTAGTAACTGCCCCCTTAATTAGCTCCTCAATGGGCTGAGTGGGGTGTAACTGCCCCCCTCTTAACAGCTCCCTACATCGTGGGGAAGACGGTTTTGAAACCGTACTGTTAGTGTTTTGAACGAGTCAAAACGCTGAAAACAGCGTTCTGGGCCTTAACTCTGCGTCTTATTGATGAGACGCAGAGTTAGGCACTTGCTGGGAGTTGAAAACGCAAGGTTCTCTTGCGTTTGGATTGTTTTAGAGATTAACTCTGCGTTTTGATGTTGAAAACGCAGAGTTAAGCCTGTTCTAGGCTGAAAACGCACAGTTTGTACTGTTTTAGAGATTAACTCTGCATTTTGAGGTTATAACGCTGGTTCGACCTGTGCGCTTTGACTCTATTTTGCAGAGGCGAACCTTAGGCGGGCTTGGCGAGCTTCAGGCTAAGTCCAATGTTCTGACGAAGTCCAGTCTTGCAGACGGACTTCAGAACATAACTTGCTACGAAGAACAGGTCATAACTTTCAAACCGTACGTCGGAATTGGATGAATTATATATGAAAATCGGCTATCTCGACGAGACGGGGTCATCCGAACCGAGCCGAAGGCTTCGGTTCGCTTCCTCCGTTTCGCCAAATTCCTCACGGTTTGAGAGATATTTGCATTCTAATATGAAGAGACCGTCAATTTGTAGTCTCTTTTGCCAGAGCTTTGCACAGATCGTCCTCTTGTAATCTTCGTCTTGGCTCCTTGAAAATATGAGAGTCGTCAGATTGTAACTCCCGATGTTGATTATGAATGCTGTTGAATTAGAGCTTTCATCAGTTGTCGTGAAGGTCGTCAGATTGTAGCCTTCTACGTGAAAGTCCTCAAATTGTAGCCTTCTGGAAGTCGTCAGATTATAACTTCCATCATCGGTGTTTGATGGGGGATCAACTATCTATTGTGATTTTTAGACAGCCTACAGAACCCCTCCAAAGTTTTCGAAAGTTCGCGGTTTACTGGGACGAATTTTCGGAATACTTTGGATCTCAACTCTGATCTTGGATCTGTTGATTCTTTGTCACAAAGGAGTTGTTCTCTGCACTCGCTTCGAAGGCAGCTTGGTTGAAGGGATTTTCCATGCATGACCTGTGTGAAGGTATGCGCCATAATCCTGCTTCTGGAATGTGGGAGTGGACCCTGCATTTTGACCTTGAGATGCGGGTTTCACCCTTGCATGTTGAATTTGGAATGCGGGTGTGACCTCGGCGTTCGGTTTTTACATCGCGGGTCTGATCTCAACGTTTTGACTTAAGACATGGAAGTGGCTTCCGTGCATTTTTGACTAAGTCTTTGAGACTTGTCTTTGGCGCATCTGTTTTAAGTCTCGGCTCACATCCATTAAGCTGATGGACCTGCAAACGTGCATAGGATTTTTGGCAAACCCTCAGCCATCAACGGATTTGATAAGCCTTTACCGACTACCGTTTGAGTCGGGCTAGCATGTGAATTATCTAGGTCCGTTCCACATGTAACGTTGTGCTAAGAGAATGAATCCTTTTAGACTTGATGCTATGATTTTGAATACATAGACTTTGTCATTTTGACGGGAAAAGACTAACCGGCAACGCGTGTTAGGCGTAGACTTATCTCTATTTAGGGATCGAGATAAAGTCCCCCATGCGTGTGAGGCATGGATTTTGATGTCCTTTTCACGGTAAAAGACTAACCGGCAACGTGTGTTAGACATTGACTTATCCCTACTTAGGATTCAGGATAAAATTCCCCATGCGTGTAAGGCATGGATTTTGGCGTTATTAATAACGACCTGCTACGATATTGAATACATAGGCTTTGCTATTATTACGGGAATAGGCTACCCGGTAACATGTGTTAGATGCAGACTTATCTCTAATTAGGGATCGAGATAAATTCCCCCAGGCATGAATCCTGGTGTCTTTTTCACGGCGAAAGATTAACCAGCAACGTGTGTTAGGCGTAGGCTTATCTCTAATTAGGGATCGAGATAAAGTCCCCAATGCGTGAAGGCATGGATTTTTGGTGTCGTTTCTTCCTGTGTGGCTTGAAACACCGAAAGAAAATTGGAAGTGCCAGAGGTATAGTATTAACTTGGCATGAATTCTCTCCTAAAGTGAAATTCAAAAATTTTCTTTATTATCACTAGGATAATTCTAGAAAATCTTTAATCCGCTGGGGATTTTATAATGAAAACTTGTTATTCTTTGTTGAGAAAGAATTAACAAGTTCATTGGGGGGGTTTGACTGTTAGAGGTGTGATGTTAACCTAACAGTATTTTATGGACCTATCGCTCTATTGAAGAGAGTCGATAAGTTGATTTGGTCGTCAGAGGTGTGGTGTTAACTTGACGGGTTTGTGGACCTATCGCTTCATTAAAGAGAGTCGATAAGTGGATTTTGTCAGAGGTGTATTGTTAACGTGACAAGATTTGTGTTGCGATTGGAGCAACTTTGGGGACTTATCATCCTATTGACGAGGATTGGTAAGTGGGTTTTGTCAGAGGTGTAGTGTTAACTTGACAGGATTAGTGTTGCGATTGGAGCAACTTTGGGGACTTATCATCCTATTGACGAGGATTGATAAGTGGGTTTGTCAGAGGTGTATTGTTAACGTGACAAGAATGTGTTGCGGTTGGAGCAACTTTGGGGACTTATCATCCTATTGACGAGGATTGATAAGTGGGTTGTCAGAGGTGTATTGTTAACGTGACAAATTAGGAATGATGCAAACTGAATGCATACTCTGTGGGGATTATGATCGTCAGAAGTGTAATGTTAACTCGACTGTGGGGATTATGATCGTCAGAAGTGTAATGTTAACTCGACGATGTGAAAGATTCATTACTCTTAATCTAGTGGATTCCAAGTAACCAACCCCCAGTCTTGATTAAGGCTTAGCAGGGGAAGAAAAAAAAGGTAGACAAGGCACATCACTTAGTGGGGCACTATCCATGAAGTCGGAATAGAGGCACATCACCTGGTAGGCCATTATCTAATGAGTTTGACTATCAGAGGTAACTGTTAACGTGATAGTTGTTGGACCCGCCATCCTACTGAAGAGGATTGACTTCAGTGGCCGTAGTATCTTTCCCTTCTGACTGGGAAGAGTGAGCTTGGTCCAGTTGCTCAGGAGAAGATTTGGCTTGGTCTGATTGCTCGGGCTGATCCTGCCTACTTCGTTCTTCAGCTTTGATCCTGACAATGATTTTTTGAGCCTGCTCGCCTTGAGAGATTAGTTGTCTCCAAGAACGGCATTCTGCAACTCCTATTCGAGCTAGGAAGTCGGTTTGCAAGTTGTGTCGACAGGTTTGTACTAGGGTAGACTGTGTCATACATGTCGGACAACGCAGAGCCATATTTCGAAACCTTTTGACGAAGGTTTTGACTGATTCCCTCTTCTTCTGCTTAGTAGCGAGAAGGGTATGGATGGAGACTTCTGTATCCTCTTCAAAGAATCTTGACAGGAAGAGTCTCTCTAGATCCGCCCACTTTTGGATACAGCCCTCAGGCAGTTTCTTGAACCATTCAAAGGCAATTCCCTTGAGGGTGCCAATGAACAATCGAGCCAGTATGACATCGTTTGATATTATATTTCCAGTCTGTGACTTGAAATGATAAATATGTTGGTTTGGTGATCCCGCACCGTCAAAAGTTTGTAGCGTCGGGACCTCGAACTTTGGAGGATAAGGGGCTGCATCCCATTCGGCAGGATAGGGTCTGATAACTCCCTCATCTTGGAGCTCGCTTCTATTAGCGATGGCTTTGAGGCGGGCTTCCAATTCTTCCATTTTGGCAGATTGGAGATTTTACTCATTCTCCGTCTCTCTTCCTTCATCAGAGAAAGATTCCAGGTTGTGGGCTTCTCGCATCATCAACCACTTTTCCCTTCCCTTTGCTTGTGTGAGGTCGGGATGAAGACGCTTTTCCTCTCCGGGAAGATTCTTGCCTAAGCGGCGGATCTGTCTCCTGAGATTTGGCCTTGTCTGCGACGATTTGAGTCAACATGGCCATGAGTTCATTGATGGCCTCCTGCTGAGATTTGAGCATGGCTTCCTGTTCATCAACCCTCTTTGAAAGATCTTCAGAATGTTCTGCCATGTGGGCGAAGCTCTCATGCCCAACGAAAGAGCTTGATGATTGGGACTCCGCAATGGCTGAGTGTTCGCCATCGGAATTAGTTCCTCTGGCTAAACTCCGATAGTTGACAGGGGAAATGGCTCCTGTTCGAGTCCGAGTGCGTTGGTAGACTCCTTCAAACTCGTTAGCGATTTCTCTGACGCTTGGAGAATGATCTGTCTCTGACTCGTCAGAACTAAGGGTTGATGATCTCCCTCTACCAACCATGTTAGAAGTGACTCCAAGGTATTCATCCTCTAAAGTCTTCTTCCTGTGAGGATGTCGTCGATTATTGAGCAAAACGACATTTGTCGGTTGGTTGAACATCGACAGCAATTCCCGCCAGTCAGAGACTTGGGATGAACCTCTCACGGAGCGTGGGGGTAAAGATGGAACCCCCTGTCCATTAAAGGATGGGACTGGTTTTTGGAAAACATGAATTTTAAATCCATGTTGATCATTTTGAACACGACGAATCACATCGTGTTCCAGAGAAGGAACACGAGGGTCGTGTTTAGCTTGATTAACGCAAGACCAAAGTCTGCGTTTTGCTAGTGAAACGCAGTCCTGCGATCTGCGTTCGGATTCTGAAACGCACTCCTGAGAGTTGCGTTCAGTTTGTGAAACGCACTCCTGAGAGTTGCGTTCAGTTTGTGAAACGCACTCCTGAGAGTCGCGTTCAGTTTGTGAAACACACTCCTGAGAGTTGCGTTTTGGTTCTGGGACGCACTCTTGAGAGTTGCGTTCAGTCAGATCAACGCAGGTTTGATGTCTACGTTTAAATATTAGAACGCACTCCTGAGAGTTGCGTTTGAGTTCTAAAACGCACTCCTGAGAGTTGCGTTTTGGTTCTGGGACGCACTCTTGAGAGTTGCGTTCAGCCATTAGAACGCGCCTCTGAATGCTGTGTTCTATCTGGGAAACGCACACCTGAGGGTTGCGTTTAGCTTGGCTTATGCAGAGCTCATGTTGAGGCTCGCAAACGCGGAGTTCGCGTTGATTGGAGGATCGGCTTTTTTGGCGTTCTCTTTTAGAGAGGGGACTGTATGAACAGTGCAACCCCCATTGGAGATAGTCTTTAAATGAGTTAGCTACAACTGGAGCTTTAGTCTCCTCAGAAACTTTATGGATCTTGCGCATAGCCTTAGGGCTAAGGGATCCAGAGGAGATGGCCTCCTCGTACTTGGCTTGATCAAACTCGATGATCAGAGTTTCAACGGTCGTTCCAGTGAGATGAACGTCGGATTGCGCCACCACTTCTTCGTCAGAGAAGCTAGTCCCCAGCGGAGTCGCCATCTTTTGTTTGTGAGAAAATTTGATGTAAAAAGACAATGAAAGAAAAATTGACTTGTATTCCTCTCAAAATCAATTACAATTTGGATTCCGATTACAAAAGAGAGGAGAACGAATTTGATTCTCCCCTTTGTTTAATTCTGGGTTCTTCACGGTGGCGATGAGATGCCTCCCTCGAATGCTCGCGTCGAGTTTGCTTCTCGTTGACGATCCGAACGTCTTGATTCACTGGAACGATGTCTTCTCCTCACGATTTGACGCTGTGGAGAACTTGCGTGGCAAGTTTGAAGATAACTCTTGACGAGTTGATAACTCTGAACGAGTTTTAGAAGAACTTGCAGAGCAAGTTTTGAACTCTGATCGAGTTGATAACTCTGACGAGTTTTAGAAGAACTTGCAGAGCAAGTTTTGAACTCTGATCGAGTTGATAACTCTGAACGAGTTTGAACTCTTGAAAAAGAGTTGATTTGAACCGAAAGTCGGTTATAAGCCAAGGCCGAATAACTTCAAATGCTTCAATTAAAAGCCTTCCAAAATGATTCAAGAGCTCCTTCAAGTCGTTGATCTCCAAAGCTCTCTGTTGCTGCCAAGTCCCAGATCCAAAAATAAATGCCAGCCTTTTGACCGAACGTTCTGTTAGTGCTTGGAACGAGTCAAAACGCTGAAAATAGCGTTCTGGGCCCGAACTGTGCGTTTCTGGACCTGAAACGCAGAGTTAGGCCTGAAAACGCACAGTTGGGCCTGTTTAAAGGCTGAAAATGCATAGGTCGTGCTGTTTTAGAGATGAACTCTGCGTTTTAGGCTGAAAACGCAGAGTTGGGCCTGTTTAAGAGATTAACTCTGTTTTTTGATATTGAAAACGCAGAGTTAAGCCTGTTCTAGGCTGAAAACGCACAGTTCGTGCTGTTTTAAAGATTAACTCTGCGTTTTGATGTTGAAAACGCAGAGTTGAGCCTGTTCTAGGCTGAAAACGCACAGTTTGTGCTGTTTTAGAGATTAACTCTGCGTTTTAGGCTGAAAACGCAGAGTTGAGCCTGTTTAAAGGCTGAAAACGCACAGTTCGTGCTGTTTTGGAGATTAACTCTGCGTTTGAGATTAACTCTGCATTTTGATGTTGAAAACGCAGAGTTGAGCCTGTTCTAGGCTGAAAACGCACAGTTTGTGCTGTTTTAGAGATTAACTCTGCGTTTTGATGTTGAAAACGCAGAGTTAAGCCTGTTCTAGGCTGAAAACGCACAGTTTGTGCTGTTTTAGAGATTAACTCTGCATTTTGAGGTTATAACGCTGGTTCGACCTGTGCGCTTTGACTCTATTTTGCAGAGGCGAACCTTAGGCGGGCTTGGCGAGCTTCAGGCTAAGTCCAATGTTCTGACGAAGTCCAGTCTTGCAGACGGACTTCAGAACATAACTTGCTACGAAGAACATGTCATAACTTTCAAACCGTACGTCGGAATTGGACGAATTATATATGAAAATCGGCTATCTCGACGAGACAGGGTCATCCGAACCGAGCCATAGGCTTCGGTTCGCTTCCTCCGTTTCGCCAAATTCCTCACGGTTTGAGAGATATTTGCATTCTAATATGAAGAGACCGTCAATTTGTAGTCTCTTTTGCCAGAGCTTTGCACAGATCGTCCTCTTGTAATCTTCGTCTTGGCTCCTTGAGAATATGAGAGTCGTCAGATTGTAACTCCCGATGTTGATTATGAATGCTGTTGAATTAGAGCTTTCATCAGTTGTCGTGAAGGTCGTCAGATTGTAGCCTTCTACGTGAAAGTCCTCAAATTGTAGCCTTCTGGAAGTCGTCAGATTGTAACTTCCATCATCGGTGTTTGATGGGGGATCAACTATCTATTGTGATTTTTAGACAGCCTACAAGCACCCGTAAATATCTCAGAATGGTACTCCACCGGCTTCTCATCTTGTATTAACGCAACGCCCATAGCATAGTTAGAAGCGTCAGTCTCTACCTCGAAGGTCCTCTGTAAATTAGGTAATGTCAACACCGGTACCTCTGAGATCTTCCTCTTTAATAATTGAAAAGTCTCCTCATGCGTCTGCCCCTACTCAAACTGAACATTCGCCTTAGTAAGGCCATGTAAAGGTGTCACATAAGTAGAAAAATGTGGAATAAACTTGCACAAAATACTTGAAAGCCCCCATGAAGCTTCTCACATCCGTTATTATCCTAGGCGTCGGCCACTTTGTAATCACCACCACCTTACTTGGATCTATTCTCTGCTAGCCCTTCCTCATAATGAAGTCGAGATACACCAACTCATCCTTCCCAAATTCGTACTTCTTCCTGTTAAGCTTCAGCTGACTGTCCCGCAACACTTCAAACACCTTCTCAACATAAACAAGATGCTCCTCCCAGGGTACACCAAGTTATCATCAATGTAAACTATCACAAATCCTCTATAAAATATCACAACAAATCATTCATGAGCCTCATAAAGGTCGCTGGAGCGTTGCATAACCCAAACGACATCACCAACCACTCGAACATACCTTGCTTGGTCTTGAACGCAGTCTTCCAAGTGTCATCCTCCTGAATCCTCACCTGATGATAACCAGACTTAAGATCCAACTTTGTGAAGAACCTCGCTCCCTCCAATTGGTCCATAAGATCATCGATCCATAGTAGTGGGTAACTATTTTTGACCGTTATCTTGTTGAGTATCCGGTAATCTACACACATACGCTAGCCTCCATCCTTCTTGGGCACCAACAATACTAGTGATCCGCAAGGTGAACAACTCGACACTGTCACTTCTTTCTCTAGAAGCTCCTGAACTTGCCTATTAATCTCTTCAGACTCCTATACAGATGTGCAGTAAATACCTATATTCGGCAAAGAACTTTCTCCCATCAATATAATCTCGTGCTCCACACTCTATCTTGGCGGTAGTCCAGTGATCTTTGAAAACAAGTCTGCATACTTAGCATTCAGCTGCTCCTTATAAGGCCTAATGAACAATAAAACAAACTTCTTGCTTGCATTCAGTAGCCTCTTTGCCTGAGTCATCGTCACCAAGATCGTCTCCTGCGAAAGAGATGGCGAACGAAATATGAACTGCTTGTCATCCTTGGTGAACGAATACTTCTGGGCCCACCTATCATAAACTGCGTACATATCCCACAAATAAGGATTGACCAGTATAACCTGACAAACATCCAATGGAACAACATCGCACATGACCTCGTCAATATACGACTCATGGAGTGCAAATCTGAAAGTGCCTTGATTAACTAAACTCAGCATTGCCGCCTTCTGAATCCACCCTAAATGATAAGGCTTCGGATGCTTGACCATCTTTGTAGGCTGTCTAAAAATCACATTAGATAGCTGATCCCCATCAAACTTCAATTAACATTTCGACAATAAAAGTTACAATCAGACGACTTTCACGTCAACAAAACGAAACTGTGATTGGAAGATTTTCACGTAGATCGAGAAAGGTTACAATTCAATGACCTTCATGACGATTGATGAAAGCTCTGATTTAACAGCCTTCACAATCAATTGTGAGAGTTACAATCTAACGACTCTCACATCTCAAATAGCTAAAGAAAATATTACAAGAATAATGGTCTTCGCAACGCTCTACTAAAGAGGTTACAAGTCATTAACCCCTTCTAAATGCAGAACTCACTTCTGCGTTCCAGTTAACAAAACACAGGCGACCCTTATGTTTCCAACTTTCGGTAAACGAAACACAGGCGACCCCTACGTTTTCAGCACTCAACAGACACCCAACTCTACGTCTCAAGCCTAAGACGCAGAGTAAGGGTCCTGAACGCTGACCTGGGCGTTTGACTTATTCAAACATAAGCTGAACGGTTTCAAAACCAATTTCCCACGATCTGAAGAAATCACGCCCACTTAGGAGCGGATTAAGGGGTCAATTACAACCGAGGTTTTAAATATCGGCTAACATGTCTGACATGTCAGCCGACATATCGGTTTGAGGGCTTGACCGACACGACATTGACGTTTTCAACTCGTATGTCGGTTTTCAGGGCCAAATCAGAAATATCAGGATCATATTGGGCATATTGACCTTTTTTTAGCTTTGAAAAATCGGCCGATATGGTACTTTTTTTTAAGATCTATTTTTTTGTTATCGGATTTGGGTTTAGTGATAAATACCCAAACCCGTTTGACCCGTTCTCATATTTAAGGGTTTCTTATGAACCCGATAGAAAGAATTTATGAACCCAAATCCATATATTATTTACTTTTTTATATGTTTAGTCTATAGAATTTATAAAGTATGCTTATATTGAACTTATGAATGCTTAGATTACATTTAGGATATGATATTATACATATGCACACTACCAGATATGACAATTCGATATTTAGTCAATGTCCCCCGATATATCACCGATTTCCACTATCCGACATGGATTTCAGCCATCCGACATGAACCCGACATCCGATATTTAAAACCTTAGTTACAACCCCTTATCATCCTATAAAACCCCAAACTCAACCGAGTAAAGGAGGTTAGTTGGATTTTGGAGATCAGAGAGGGATTAACATTTTTGGCATAGAGGCGGGCAATTTTTGAAACACAATCACCTAGTGACCGGCTAAGGGGAGAATCTTGGAGAGGATCAGCATTCTCAACTTCAGCAACAACAAATCCACTTGGCTTATTAACCGAATTTTCAGTTCAAACAACTCTTTTCACAGAGTTTGACACTCGTTCTGAGTTACAAAACTGGTCAAGAGTTCTTAATCAAAATTGCCACGCAAGTTAGTTAAGGCATGAGAAAAATAAATGGATCGATCGCGATTGGGATCTCTCGACTGTCTAATTAATGAATGGATTCAAAATTGACCACTCTCCTATATATGGAAGAAAAATTCCTCAAGGACCCAAAATATGGGACCAATAGGGGGGATAAGTAAGGTGTCCCCCTCCTATTGGATAATGAGTTGGTCATCATTAATGATGGTCAACTCATTATCCAATAGGAGGGGAACACCTCACTTGTCCCCCCTATTGGTCCCATATTTTGGGTCCCTATAGCAAAGCTCTATATGGAAACAGTAATTGTTGAATTTGCATTGTTCAGAAGACTGAGCCCCTGCATGCTTATATTTTACCTCGAGAACTGGAAATTCCTCGAAAATCTATGAATTTACTAAGGGCTGCATTAAGCAAGTTTGGGAGAGAACAAGATAACAAAGTGGGATTTGTACTCTAATGACACGCCTTCTAGTAAATTAGGAGGTATATTTCATACCAAAACCCTAGTCAAATATAGTTCCTTTACCACAACCAACACACTTTTTCAGTTTTGATCAGTGTGTTTAGCAAATAATTGGAAGGTAAAAGGGGAACAAATTGTGCAATAAACGAGAAAAAACCAACCTTGATCGAAATTGTTGGAAGAGGCGTCGGAGGTGGCAGAATCGACCGGAGCGGCGATGAGGAGGCGGTAGTGGCGACGAGGAGGCAGGTGTGACGACGTGGAGGCAGCGACGGGTGTTAAGGTTGAAGTTACGGCGAGGTCGGAGGCTGC
>NW_017972855.1:28950-76671 GCF_001876935.1 Asparagus officinalis | reverse complement strand
TGGACCTCCACTCACTCGCGGTCTCCCGGGGTACGGGTACCGCGCTGAGACCGCGGGTGGTTTTCGCCTTCGTTTCTCTGAGCCGCGAGCGGCTCACGTGAAGTCCTATGGCGCAATATCTCTCTCTCTCTCCTCGGTGGGATGTTAGCCACTGCGCACCCGAGACCCACTGTCGCTTCAAAAGCCCGATACCGTTAACAAGGCCAAATTGCTGTCCAGTTTCTATTGAGTTTTTGAATGTATATTCGGCGTGAGGATCAGATGGCAGGTACATGGTGTATGAAACGGCAGATCGCCAATAAATGATGTGGTGACGTGACTTCCCTGATGAACGCAGACCAAACCGCCAATTTCTTCCCGCGGCCCCCACCCCACCCCTCTCTACGTATTGTTATAACCGATTCTCTTGCATGTTTATCTAAACGATTATTAATACCACAAAATTATCGACCTTAATTTCATTTATTAATATATTACTATGTTATATTATATTAAGGAGGGCAGGATTCTAGAGAGTCTGGGGGGGAGGAAAGGGAGAAGCCACGTCCATCAGCCAAGGTGAGGAGTATTATAGCCCCGCTCGCATACTCGTTTGTGAGCAACACAACTCATATACTTCTCACTCCGCAAGATCAAAAAGAGGAGCCCAAAGCGTTCATCTCTCACTCCGTCGCCCTCCCCTACCACATGATTTGGTCTCACGACACAAGGAGCTACAGCGGTCGATGGAGGCTCGTTGTTAGAAGTTCGATTCCGGAGAGGGACCGTTCGGCGCGCCGAGGCGATCGACCGGATGTCGAGGTGGGGCCTAGCGACCAGTCTCCTTCGGCGATCAGTCGCCGTGTCCGCCACTCCGCCAGCTTCCGCGATGCTGTTAAACACACGAACTCCTTCCTTCCTTCTCCATTTTTCTCAGATTAACACTTTTTGAGGTCAAATACCGGTATTTTCGTCGTGCTCGACTAAAGCCTTTCTATCCCGTGCTCGTCGATATATAAAAGGTAGCTGAATGGTTAACGAGAGACCGACAAAGAGATAGCTCAGGGCTCATCCAGCAGGCTGCATCAAAAACCGTCACCTGCGCAAAAATACCATCACCGAAGCAATCACAAGCAGGCCGTGCCCAATTACACCAGAAGTCGCATTACGTACTCAGGTCATTCGGCTTAGGGTCTCCCGACGGTAAGTCCAATTAACCGCGACCGCAATCTACTTAACCGAGGCTCCGATCATCAACGCTATGTTTTTGTACAGGCGTATGGGCATCGGATTCAAGCTCGAACGAAACCTCGATCCTGGTTCAGGGACAACGGTGCGCGAAGTACGGCGTACATGGCCACTGACAAAGACAAGAACAAACGACCTTATACTCTTATACACCGTCGCTGCGCTAGTGGCTACTCAAGTTCCGAACGCCGTCAACATCCTCAATGTGGCAACCCGTCTTCGTCATCGCCCCTCTCGCGTCCCCCGCCCGGAGACTCTCTCCCGTCCGAAGCCCAGGGCCCACCGTGAAAGTAATCGCCACCGAGTCTTCCCTCGAGACAATCGATTCCCATTCTGAAGAACAAGCTCTCGCGGGATTTCATACAGTCCGGTCAAGATTACCGCTGGTCAGGAGGTCTGAAGAGTTCCTGAACCGAATCCGCCGGAGTCTTGGCTGTTATGTAGCGTCTGGAACTCGAAGCGGTGTTCCGGCTCGAGAGTTAGAGGAGGCCGTAAAATCCGGAAAGGATTCGCTTGGACTACGAGGCTGATGGATCGGGTTCTGCCTTGGTTTCGAATCCGTCAGTTCCTAACCTTTTCAGCAACGTTGGGCTCTATGTAATGTAGGCGGGCTCTTCGGTCGGGTCCGATGCGGGGAGCTCTTAAGTCGCTTTGGTATACACGCCCATAACTTGGCTAGGTTGTGGATGCGGAGTTATGTGGCCACGAGTGCGTTGCCGTTAGAAGCGGTGTGAGGAGCTGTCGTGCGCTGAGGATTGTGGTGTATTAGGGATCGCTAGATATGTACGGTGAGGTTGGGTAGACTACAGTCCGACGACCTAGACACCGATTTTGTCGACCCGAGGGAGTTCTAAATTTGGGGTTTTTGTCGGTCGGGTTTACTTTTGGAGATCGTTTACTTTGTTTTCGCATTTTTCGCAGTTTTTCCTTCTTTGTAACGGATGGGAAGGAATATGAGAATGCTGATGTTAGAACTAGTGTAGAAATCGATGAGGTGACTTTTGGTGTTTTGTATTTTCGTAAACAGTTTTGGTAAATGTTGTTTTTGTTTTTGTTTTTTTCTAATAATTTTGCGATATAGAGGAATCGCCACGGGAAAAAGAAGTGGCAAATGAGGTAGAGAGAGAAGAGAGTTATATTTCAATCCTTCTAATCCTTTTTTGTATGGGTTTTTTTCCTTTTAATTCTTTTCTTCTTTTTTTTAAAAAAAAAATTGGAAGTGTTAAATGTTGGCTCATCTTACTGGGAATTTTGGGGTGGGATTTATAATTCTTTAGGTGGGGGCGGCTATGCCGTGATCAACAACAGTTATGGATGAGAAATTAAAAAGAAGTGGACAAGAGAAGAGCTACTAACTCAGGATAAGTGAGATGATGGAGGTGATGTGAGTTTGGGATTTTGTTTTGGAGTTTGAGGATTCTGTCTATCCTCGGTGATCCTTTGGGCCTTTGGTTGTCACATGTGTTTTGAATGATTACAGCTATTTCATGAGTGGGGAGCGGGATCCAAACGGTCCTAAAACGATCGGAATAGGGTAATTTTCATATTCATATCTGTTGGCAATTATAGATAAGGATCTGAACTATGACCGATAAAGAAAAACTTGTATCTATATTTGCTAAAATCAGATAGCAGACATGGTGTGAAAGTGAATATAAAAAGAACATAAAAAACCAGATAATACTGAGAAAATATAGTCATATGATACATAAGGAGTTCATTAATATATTCGTTATATTTGAATAGCCCAAGATCATCTCTCTTATAATCCAAATAGCTCAAAATTCATTACAATTCTAAAAAATTTAAAAAATATATTGGATATTTCATAATACGGATAAGATATTTCACTGTAAATCTATATGCTTAACTATATTCTATCGTGTGGGTATCAATAACCAAATTTGTATATAACGGATACACGAGATATACTCTCAAGCGGAATATTTTTTGGCACCTGACCAATAAGAAGTGTAATATTTATATTATTGGATAGATTCATTGTCTTGGTGATAAAAAAAAATTATTATGTTTAGATTATGAGTTGACTTACATCGATTTTGGAGCTCATCCAGCCATTGGTGTGGCCCTGTTCATCAATCAAGATAAACGGGAAATCAGGATAATGAAATGAAAGCCGCCTTCATGTATAGCATCGCTTATACTGTCTAAGATTCATGGGACAAAATAGAGAGGAAACACTCATATTTTTCTTAGAATTCCATCAAAGGTTAACGGTAAGAGAAGCACACGTCAATGGTCCTAAATGGTGTCATTTGTTTTGGTGCCGAAGTAATCATCATTCTATGATGCGAAATTACAAATATATATTTAAAAATAAGGTGGTAGTACGTATTTGGATACATGATCCACTGATTTAATCATCTAATTAGGATAGTTTATCTAATGTTCTTTGACTGGCTTAGATAATTTCATCATAATAACTAAATACTTAATAGAATTGACTAGTCACTTAAGCAAAATTTCTGTTCAATTTAAGTTGTATAGTTTTCATTCATATTAATCAAATAACTTTATCAATATGTCACAAAGTAATATTTTGTACGAAATAATACTCAATTACCGATATGACTATCATAATACAAGTTCCCAATAATGTCATTAATTTCAATGTTCTGAGTACAGTGATTAGGATATTACAAATCCGGAAGAAATTCTTAGTGTCAAATAATAAAGATATTTCATGCATCTCAACAGAAAATCCATTAAATTAAATTGACGGAAAAGCAATGAAAAATGATTAATAAATCCAGTTAATATTAAAGTACTAGACCAATCCATCCAAGTAATTTAATACGCGTATAAAACATCCAAATTAAGTGATAGATACAAATGACCAAATGACCAAATTACCCGATTAATTAATGAATACTAAGTGTGATGAAAATTCTCACCGCTTGTCTTTTCTGCAATCCCTCCATCGAAGTAGAATGGATTGTTGGATCAATAGACTATCTTATCTTAATGTTGTAATTGACCTAATTATTAGAGCTGTGATAAAAAAGTGACATTCAATTACCACTATGGTATAAAGAGTAACATTGCAGATGAAAATGGTATAAGAATGAATAAGCCAATTTTGATTAGCAATTTTGCATTACTTTCTGCATTTCTCTTGTTTATTGAAAGTGGATAAGAAAAAATGGGCTTAAAAAGGAAAAAAAAGAATGAGAAATATATATATATATAAGAATAATGGTATGTTGACAGCACAAAATTTGTGCTGGTAGTGAGGTGGGCAATTATCCTCCACACATAAATAGGGGACCACATTCCAATATGGGTTGAATGTGGTCCCCCCAATTGAATGAGTGATGAGAATGAAAGATCATCTCACTACGCAAGCATAAATATGCTTGGTAGCCCAAAGCATACCATTTTTCAGTGTATATAATATATATAATATATATATATTATATAATAATATATATAATATATATATTATATATATTAATATATATATATATATATATATATACAGAGAAATAAACTAGGCTGGTGGCAGGACCGTTGTGAACTAGCTAGTTAAACTAGCCTACGTAACAAAGCCTCGACGGCTGCTGGTTCCCATATAAACTGAAAGTGACGCTTCGCCATGCAGCTCACAGTCGACACTATAGAGCAGATGGGTGACTCACCTCTGACAGCCTCACCCTCACAACCATCTTAAAACGGCACACAGGTCACGAAGTGTCTAATTCGCCCTTGACATCCTCTATAAATACATACACTATTCCGGCGCAAAAAAAGGGTTCAGGATTTTCTACAAGAGAAAAAAGCTTCTCTACACAACACATATTAAAGAGCACACAAAATGCCCGTTCTTTCTCACTTCACCCGAGTCCGCTAAGTTGACTTGACCGTTGGAGTCCGACGGGGGAAACAAGCCCGCGGTACTGACACGATTATTGCAGGCAGTAATGGCCGTTCGCACCGATCTGTAAGAACCAAGCATAAGTCGAAGTAGTTAACGACCCGCCTGCGACGTTCACCCGCTCGATGACTCCCATAACTGTACAACTTCCAATCGCTGTTTGATAATCAGACATCAACATATAAATATATATATATACGTATAATAATATATATATATATATATAATATATATAGTATATATATATACTTATATAATATATATATATATTATATATATATATATATATATTATATATATATAATATATATTATATATATATATATAATATATATATATATATATATATATATATATATATATATATAATATATATATATATATATACTATATATATATATATATATATAATATATATATATATATATATATGAGGCTAAATACTAAATATCAATAGAGAAGGTTAATTTGATTGACGAAAGGTCCTCTAACATTCTGAATGTCTGGTTTAAAGTGGGTGTTTCTTCCTTGCACATGTAGAAAATCGTAAAGAGGGCGGAGTTGGTTCCCAGTTGTTTCTCTCTCTGACAGATCAAAGTCAGTAAGTTGCTTCGTGGATGAGTATTGAACTGTGTTAGAAATTCTTGCAGACGGGTGGGATAGAGATAAAGATCTTACCCTTTTTGTTAAAAATATTAACGCCTATTGTATAGTGGAGTAGAGGGTAATGGTAACTTCAACGCGAGTATGGGCCTGGCGGCCAAGTCAGCATCTGCTTTACAGGTGTCGGCCAACGAGTGGAGAGGAGGTCACTTCCGCATTTAATGTGAAGCTGACTGATGATGTGTTGGTGCCAACGTGGTCTGAAGTAGTGCCATGATCTATTGAGGATAGAGAAATGATGGTATGCAGATTAATGGCATTTAATGACATTTATTGTGAGGTGATCAACTATCAGTGCACAGGAGGGGGGCTCAGTTCGAGTACCGTCGCCTTTCTACCTCGTCTGGTTAAGTGTCGAGAAGTACATATGCATTTTGAGTTTTCCTTCACAGAGATGTCAACCGAGAATGGTCGGTCGAGTAGGTTGATCAAGAAAGTCCGACCTAAGCTAAGGGGTCGACCATGCTAACGACGTTTTGAGTCGCCTTGCGAATGTCGGCGGTGTCCAAGTTCGCCGAGCTGGAATTGTTTATCTTGAAGTGAAGAAGCTGACATCGATTACCGGCATAAATGTGATACTTTGTCCTCTTTGATAAGATACTTTTTAGCAGCTTAAATGAACTATAATACACCACACAGAAGAAGAGAGAGCTCCATTCTTTTTCTCTGTTTATTGGATTGTATATATAGATCTATGATATTGGGAAACCATTTCTTAAAAAAAATGAAAAAGAACTTGAACTAGGGATGGCCAATGGCCGGGAGACGATTTAGGTGCCCATGATCTGAACCCGCCAGTAAGGCCGAGTTGGTCTTGCCCGGGCCTATCCCCGGGTCAGAGTGGACAGGGTCTATTTCTCTTGATCTCAGTCTGGGACTGGACCCAGCCCGATCCCACAACCCGCCTAAAAGGTGCGGGCCGGGTTTAGCCCGTGGGCCCGTGGCATTGCCGACCCATGAGTTTTCTCCAAACTTTCTTCATTTTTATCTTTTAATTATATTAAACGTTGTAGTTTATAATATAAATTATTTTTAATTTGTTTTAGTAATTTAAACTTGCAATAAACTATTTTAACTAGTATTTAAAACTTTTTAATCCATATTAACACCGAGAGCTTAAAAATTGCTGCTTTATTTTTCAGTGCGGTTAAAAAAGCTCATGAGCTAAAATACCGGTATGACCTTATGGTGTTTGTTGGCAAGCCAGTTTCAAGGACAGCGAAAGAGCTAAAAGAAACAACTAGTTGCAAATCCAAAGGACTAAAAATGAATAACTAGCCTAATAAAAATAAATTATATCCATGGGTCGGGGTGGGTCGGGTCAGGGTAGTCAGGTGTTGGCCGACCAGTTGACGTGAGCAGAGGCCTATTTCTCTAGATCCTAGGTCCTAGGGCTGGACCTAGTCGCGGCCTATGACCTAGTATATCATAGGTGGGTTGGCCCTGACCACCACTAGCTGACCTGTCAAGGTCGTGACCGCATATTAATGCTGGACTAGGTCGAGTCACCCGTGGGATCGACGGCCGGCTTAACGCCCAACCCTAATTTGAACATTCTTCCCGCGCCTCTTGTCTATCTCAAGAATTATATATTTATTGTATTCAATAACGGACGAAATTATGGGAGGTAAATCTACTATGGTAAGGTCACTGTTTTGAGTCATACATTACCCGGTTTTATTTATTTATGATAGAACCGTCTATTAGTATTTTTTTGAATTTTTTATTCAAAATGGGACTAGTTGCCAAAATATAGAAATAAATGAAGACGAAATAAATAAAGGGAGATGAGAAAAAGATGTAAATAACGATAGTAAAGTTAGATGATTCTTTAAAGAGAAATCCACGAGCTAAATATTCTTATATGGAAAAGAAAACGAAAAAGATATGTTCTCATCATCTCCATACGAGGATATAGTGTGCTTCTTTCTTGATTTCTTTTGCTAGATTGGTGCATCAGAATCGAGCACACTCAAGTTTGTGAATATTGGTCATAGTTAATTAGTTTTATGTGTATATAGCACATCTTATAGAATGGGAATAATAATAATATGGATTCCCTATTTTATTTGATGATTAATAAGAAAACACTAATACAGCTGCTACAGAAATAAACAGATTTCATCGCTTTCTTGGAAACATATAGCTTATACTTTTGACTACACCAATTATAAACTTGAAAGTATTACTTTATCTGTAAAAATTAGGTGAGCTTTGCTACATGAAAGCCCAAAATATCTTGGAGGCAGTAAGGTGCACCTCTCCTATTGTAATGAATTGACCATTATTAATGTTGGCCCAACTCATTATGCAAATAAAAAGGAGGGGACACATCAACAATGCTCCAAAATGTTGACACGCCATATTATTGGGTCTTTAGGAGAAATTTTCAATAGGATATATCCTGATTGGATACTTTTTATATAAAACAATTAATATACAGCAACACTAATTTTTTTTCTAACTAACATGTAACAAGTGTATTGCCGTTTAAATTATGACTGGTAAGATTGAAAAGCCATAAGTTGCTTTCAAGTACAATTTTGAGATTTCCTTTAAGCATTATACATTAACTTTAAAGATTATGATGAGAATCAAGCCATTATAATTATATTCTAGCACAATTGTAATTCTTCATTGTAAAACAATAGAATAATGAGAAACTAGTTACATATAAAATGATGCTGCTAGTAAAAAAAAAAAAAAAAATAGATCTAAACTTGAGATATAAAACCATATAGCCATGATATTCAAGAGATTAACAAAAACAAAAAAAGCGGAAGCTTATACCTAATCCAATGGATGAACTGATTTGGGTTTTTTGATGATATAATTTAGGTTCTCTAATCCGAATTTCTCTCTGCTAGCTAGATGGGGTGTAGAGAATTAGAAAATATAGACCTAAGGTTAAGGACCATAACCCCTTATTTATAAGATGTTTGTACTTTTGTAATTTAGCCCCTCAATAAACAAATTCATACCTGGTATCCTGCACATATAGACCACCATGACTTATTTAAATACGAAATTAAACCACACATTAATTGATCACTTTTAGTGGGTTACCTGAATGATAGCATACACATTATATTTTCATTGGCACAAATAGATTATAGATTAAACGCAAACAATCCCCACTGGGGCACCAATATTGATTTCCTAAATTGTCGTATAACCTTAGAGCCTCAAAAATTGCTATCACTGAAAGGTATTTCCGGAACAATCTCAGTATCATTGACTATATCCAATAAGGATCACAGCGCCTTCGTCAGCATTTATCGTTTGACTCGAGCCCACTCAATGTCACATATATCCAATACAGATCAAACGACATAGATGCAATCAATGGAGATGTGCAGCATGAAAATTACATGCAAAGTGAACAAGTACATGTCATATTATCACGGGTCCTCCCTTAGGGAGTCAAAAACCAAACCATAATGAACATAGTGTCTTCTAACGTAAATACTTTATTCTGATCAGCTACAACCAAACATAAAGCACCGACAATAACAAACTCTCACAAAACATAAATCCTCAAAATACCACACCCATATGAGCAGTAGCTCATGAAAGACCTAGAGAATCCTTAAGTAAAGGACAGTAACATGGAGTTTTGATACTCAATGTGGCTCCAAAGATTATTTTGTCCACTCTGTCCCCTTTCTTTCACAGTGGAACAGACTTATGTCAATATTGTTTGACTAGTTACTCCTGTTGTTATAAGACTCTGTAGATTATATACATAAGTAACCGTTAGTGGTCCTTTCAACATTTTCACACAATAACGCAACCGTACAATTTCGCAGGCATATTCCCTGATGATGCCTCAATAACAAGGTCTACAATTCTGCTGACAATAGGTGGAGAACTACTAGTGTCTGTTTGAACACTTTTTCAATGATATAGGCTCCTCCTGCTAACATATTAAATTGTAGCCTGATGTAGACTTTCTGCTATCTTGGCAATCCAGCAAAATCAAGAAATCTGTATAGTCCCAATGAACCTCCTAACATTTATCTGAATTTTCATTGTATGTGAAGGTGCATGTAATCTTTTATTTTCTGCGAAGATACCTCATACCCTTTTGACTGGCTATCTCTCAATGATCCATACCAGGTTCTTAGTATCTGCCTAACATCCCAACAATGTATCGTAATATCCCGGACGGCGTAACATACCTGAGCATTACATTAGACTTCCTAACAGCCGAAGCAATAAGGAATCTTCTGCATGTTCCCTGAATTCAAGGCGTTACCTTTAGGGCATTGATTGAGACTAAAATTGTCTCCTTTACAACAGGGTCACCTGGTCTGCAATCTTTGCAATGCCAAAACGCTTTTAAGATACCTATCGATATAGCCTCTTTTGTGATAATCCAAGAATACCCCGAGAGCGATCCTCATGTATCTGGATCCGCTAATATAAAAGAGGCGTCCCTAAATCTTCATCATCAAAATTCTTTGATAGAAATCTCATGTTTCGTGCAACATGCCTATATCAGTTAGTGGCAAAGCAAGATGTTCATCGGGCATACAGAAGAACCAAAGAAAAATAGTACTTTACTCCCACTGAAACTTGTGATTATACAACAGTCATACAACAATGTTCATCCTCAAAACCAAGGAACGAGCTAATTATTTTTAATACTTATGATACCGATCTGACGAGAGGCTTGCTTGAGTCCATCTAGATGGATTTCTTAATTTGCAGACCATATTCTTTGGGTCTCACTGACACAAAGTTTTTGGTTGCAGCCATATAGATCATTTCATCAATGTCTCCAATTGAGATGCAGTCTTAAGATCCATCTGATGTAACTCAAGGTCATAATGAGGCAACAGTACATGATTATTCTGAAAGAGTCTTTCGATGAAACCGGAGAGAAAGCCTCTGTAAATAAATCCTTCCTTTTGAGTATAGCCTTTAGCCACAAGATGTGCCTTATACCTCTCCACATTACATTTATGCATCTCGCCTTGTTTTAAAAATCCATTTACAACCAATTGTTTTTGGGCAACCTTCTGGTAATGGACAAGTTCCCAAACCTTATTTGTCTTGCATAGACTTGTACTCTTCCATTCATGGCAATCAATCCACGTTGAGAGTTAGAAACTTTTCATGGTAAGAGAGAAGTTGATTGGATCATCTTCCCAACATTCTACTAAATCTTTCGCTCAGTGTTCTTGGAGAAATATAATATAATCAACCGGAATAACATTTCGCCTGTCTCTCCGTGTCTGCCTTAAGGTACTGTTTCTGAGGTTGTTTGAGTTTTGTTCTTCTGGAAACGGGAGTTGTTCAACATTATCAATTTGAGATTCCGGATTTACTTCTTAGCAACAAACAGGTATAAAAGGAACCTGAATATTATCAAAGTTAACCTGTAGGATTGATTCTGAAGCCAATTCCTCTCAAAACTAATGTTCTAACCTTTATTTTCCTCCCCGACCAAACTCAACATCCTCAAAGAATATTCGTTCCGTCTCAAAAATAATTCCTTATAGTGGGATCATAATAACTTCATAGCCCCTAGACGTTCAGAGTAGATCCAATAAAGTAGCTCTAACTGTTTTATGGAGTCCAGATTTCTTTTCATTTGGCCCTATAAGGCATTGCCTGGACAGGCTAGACATCCCCATAATATTAAATACTTTAACTGGGCTTTTCGACCAGTCCTAAAAGCTCATAGGGGTGGGGTGTTTTAGCAACTGCTATTACTTGGTACTCTATTCCAGAATGTAAGTTGCTGTCTTAAGTGATTCTCGCCCAGAGTGACTCTGGTAAAAGAAAATGAGCAAATCATACCTTCTACCAATATCCATTAAGACTTGTTTCGTCTTTCAGCTACAACCATTCATAGCTAGGTGGAACCCGGCATGGTGTACCTATGGGACGATACGCAGCATTCCTGCTAGGTATCAGCAAATGGTCCTGGACGTTGTTCCGCAACTGAAAGCCATCATATCTACCGTAGTACTCACCCACCACGATCAGATTAACGTTTTTAATTCTTCTTGGATGATTCTCAACTTCAGCTTATGGCTTGAACATGTCCCTAAAGACATCAGATTTTTGCATGAATAAGATATAGGTGCCGCATAAACGGAGTAATTGTTATGAATGATCATAAACTATTGTTGACCCATATCCAGGATTCCGTAGGATGGCCCACAAATATCATATGTATCAAATTCTAAGACATCCGAAAGATCTGTTGCACCTAATCTCTTCACCATTGGTCCTGTTCCACTTGATACATTCAAACATAACCGTTGAAGTCGAAAAATCAGGGAATCTAAAATAAGCCATCAGACACCAGACGCTCAACTCTAACCTTTGAGATACTGACCAAAGAGTTTATGCCATACATGTTGCCGATTTTCTTATTAATTTACGCTGTACACGCGATTACCCGCATGCAAAAGGTTTTCATTATAAGAAGTAATTGTATCAAGCAAATAATAGGTTGTCATAATACTCCAAAAATTAAACCGGTTTCCCACACATTGAATTAAAAGATAAACTGAATTGATTTGTTTCCAAATGAACAAGAAATAAACCTGATTTGTCCAATACAGAAACTGAAAATCAATTCCGTTCTAAAAGACGGTACTCAAAAGTATCTTTAAGTCCAATAAGAACAGTTCAAACAACAACCTAAAGTGACAATTGCTTTCCACATCTACCGATTGTACCGCGCCCAAAAGATGTGTCTTCAACATCAGCTTTGGCTTTAGGTAGCTCAGCAACCCCTGTGCATAGAAAAACACCTTATGTGAGTAGTAGGCACCGAAGAGTTCTAACCACGCAATGTTTCTCTAGGTACTGAAGCTAAATTAACCACAGTCTAAGCAACCAAAGCAAGAACGGTACCCCTTATTATCACGCCAGGGCGTGATAATGTACAGTCCTTCTTTACATGTCCGGGACTTCTACAGAAGAACAACCCTGATATTATCCTTCGATGTTGTTCTTATCAACTGGAACCCCTTAGCAGCTTCCTTATCAATTCTTCTTTCTTGGCCCTTATCCTTAGAGGCATGGAGGCTGGTCGATTTGGAGGGGTGGCGACGGTGTTAGTGTTGAGGGAGAGAAAAGGGTATGGGTTGGTTTTGGGGGAAAATGAGATACGGTGATCTCAAAAGGTGTTTTGAGAAAATCGTATATATTCTCTATTTTGTGAAGGGGCAACTCAAAAAAACACATCAGTTCCCAAACACGGTTCAATGTTTTTTTGTTTTAAAAAAAAACGAAAATGGGACAAACACAATGGTTTCCAAACACTCCTATTGGGGGTGTTTGGTTAAATTTCTATAAATTATAGGAAAGGAAAACACTCAACTTTTAGATTTTCTTGTATTTCTTAAAAAGATTATACATGAGAAGTTTTGAGAAATCAAAAAGTAAAAATGTTCTTATTTTTTGTACTTTGGTTGTTTGGTTCAAAATAAAAAAATGGGCTCATAACTTTATAGAAATAGCAAGTTTTCATTTTCTTTTGTTTGGTTACATATGCCAAATTTAAAGAAAAGTGTCAACTACCATATTTATCATTTTATAACGGCTAGTTTAACAGCTAATTTCACATTATAAAATCTTCTAAAATCCTTCTATCAACTATCCATGAACACAAATTTTTTACAATTTGGCTTAAGCATTGGTCTTTTATAAAAAATGATTGCCTCAACTGAAACGTATAGGTTCACGCAGATTGCGTTCTAATAACGTCATAAAGAACGCATTATCTTATTATGAACATTGTAAAGCAGTTTGTAATCTTATTTAGTTGACCATCATCATCGTCAAAAGCTCAATCTGAGCTCCAAACGGAACCAAAACACCACCAACTCGAAATCCGAACAATATTATGTGAAGATAGAGCTAAACAAGCTCGAAGCAGCATAGTAATAAAAAATAGCCCTAACAGCTCGACAACGAGCATAAATCAGCACGAGTTCGGAAAAATCTTTCGGTAGACAAAAATACCCTTAGGACTCTAATACTAATAATGTTGATAAATTAATGAAACATCTGTTAAAAAAATACACGTCTTGTACTCTACTTTAGAGAAAAGACAAACGTCTATTTTTAATGTGGAAACCTCAAATCATTCAACTTTTTTGATGGAAACATAGAGATCATTGCAGGAAACATCTTAACATCTATTGTTAATGTGGAAACCTCAAATCATTCACGTCTTGTACTCTACTTCAGTGATCAAACCCGTAAATGGAATTCGAGGTAATTCAAGTTACATTCACATCAAACTCAAAACAATACTCAGATATCTGAGTGAGCAAGAAATGTAAATATAAATGCAAATGCAAGCAAAAGCAAATAGTAGATAGATAGATACCAGATATCTGAGCAAAACAGTGAACATTGCTATCAGATTCAACTTACATAATGAAACAGCTACGCATTTCTTTCGCACATCAAGAATCTAACATAGCAAAAAGAATGCCCAAATCAGAAAACAAAAAACATATATAAAGAAAAGGATTGGACCTCAGATCTTCAATCCAAAATCTAAATCAACCATGAGTGTTGACAGCTTCCCAAACCAAGTTCTTGGGCATGGGATTCGCCAAATCCCTAGCCTGCATCGCCGCATTCCTCAAAACCTCCAAAGTCTTCCTATTAGCATCGATAAAGCTCGCGCTTTTATAAGTCAAATTGTGCTTTTTGCAATACTGCTGAACAATGGGCGAGACCCTCCTCAAATTGCATCTCGGCAACCTCGGGAACAAATGGTGCTCAACCTGGAACTGCAATCCTCCGTGGAACCAATCCATCCACCATGGGCAAGTAATGTTCACGGTCCCCGCAGTTTGCTTCTCGAACCAATCGTTCCCCCTCGGGGGCCCAACATAAACGTCACCGGAGAAATGGTTCAGGGTAAATTGAACATGCTGGATCCCCGTAATCGCAAAACTCGCCAGCACAAACATTACTCTCTCCCCCCAGTTGGGTAAGAAAGAGATAACCAGAGAGTACCAAATCCAGAACACACTTATGCCCACGAGCTCCTGCCACCTGCCGGGTATCACCTTGTTCGAGAGGAGGAGGAGGATCGACTGAGCAAAGAGGTTCACCCTAGCAACACACATCACCGGATAATACGTCCAGTGCTGGTAGCTGATGAAAAATCTCGATAGCGAATCAAACACCATCTTCCTGTCGTAGTAGACAGAGGTGAGCGAGCTGAAAAACTTGGACGAGACTGCAAACAATGGCATGTGCTGCAGGTCCGGGTCGAAATCAAGGCTGTTGCAAGCTATGTGGTGGGCGTTGTGGTTCCTCTTCCACCAGCCGATGCTGATCCCCGCAATGCAGTTGCCTGAAACAACCTGAACCAGACGATTCAGCCCCCTGCTTGGCATCACGTTGTAGTGGCCGGAATCATGGCCGACCCAAGTGGACTGAATCCACGAATACCCCATCAAGAAACCGGCGAGAAGGTGGGCCGCCCACGAGTGATAACAGAGCACGAGGCGGATGGAGGCCGCAGACGTGGCCGGAATCATGGCCGACCCAACCAGACTGAATCCACGAAAACCCCATCAAGAAACCGGCGAGAAGGTGGACCGCCCACGACTGATAACAGAGCACGAGGCGGACGGAGGTCGCGAACAGAAGGGCCATGAACGCGAGGGTGAGGGCGGCGCTGTGGCCCTTGCGGTCGAAGAGGCCGAGCCTCGCGAACTCGTTGACCAGGCGGCGGTAATCGGTGGAGACCTCAGAGACTTTGTAGTCGGAGAGGTGGCCCACGTGGAAGCGTTCGAGGTGGGCCCAGGCGGAGGCGGGATGGTAGGCGACGAAGGCGTCGGTGGCGTCCTGGCCGGCGAGGTTAAGGAGAGGGAGATCGCCGCCGGGGTGAGATTTGAGCCAATGAGTGACATCGTAGACTTTGCCCTGGACGCAGATCCAGAGGTCGGAGGCGGTGTTGTGCTGGCTGAGCTCCGACGAGGTGATGAGGACGCGGTTGCTTTTGGTGCTGGATTCCGAGCGGGGCGATGTCATTTTAGGGTTAGGGTTTCTCTCGAGATCTCCTCGAAACGGAGATCTGAGAGAGAGAGAGAGAGAGAGAGAGAGGGGGGTGGGGGATGAGAGTATTTGAGAGAGGGTAGAGCGGTTAGGTTTTATGGGGAAAATGCGAGAGCGGTTTCGGAGGCTACGGGGAAGGATCCGAAATAAATGGTCTGAATTCATTTTACCGCATCTACTTTCCTTTATAACCAAAGGAAAGTAAACCTTTTCATTATCCACGTATTGAACAATTCTTCACCACTTCTCCACAACCGTTTGAGAACCACCCCATCCCCACCACATACCGCCCCAAGTTCGAGAGCCATTAATAAAGGAAACTCTCGTCCTCTTAGATCGCCCCCAAATTCCAAAAAGAGAGCGAGAGAAGATCGCAGACACTGATGAAAAAATGTACCGTAACAACCGGATTGAATTTTGTTGATAGATATTTGATGACTGCGCGTTGGATTATGGATAGATTGAATTATAAAACGGGGATTTTTATGAGTTATTGCTGGGTGTTTTAGGGATCATTTATTTCATTAAAATTCGTCCAGTTGAATTAGGTGTTGGGGCTTCTTAACTAGGTAGAGTTTTGCTGGTGAAACGTTTGGTGCATCCTAATCATTTCATTTTTGATGTCCATTTTTTAGATTTTTCTATTGATTTGCATTATATACTAATTTTTCGCATCATTTTCCTTGTATAAATAGGGGACATTGTGTCATTATGCCTTTTTAGAGTGGAACTCAATATTTGCAAGGATTTACAGACTTTTGATGCCATCTTTATAGTTAAGTAAGTCACGTAAATGAGTAATTTTTCTTGGCAACCAAGTAATTGGGTTGGATTGGACACAATATACTTTTGTTCTTTAGTGTAATTTAAACGCATGAAACTACAGAGGTTTTTGTTCTTTAGATCTTCAGTAACTAATGTTTCTGATGCAGTTGGCTTGGTTAGTTTTGTTATATATTAGGCTTAATTACAGAAAATCCCCATGGACTTTTGGGGAGTTGTAGTAAGCTCCATCAACTTTTCTTATTACACTGAACCCTGATCTTTAGGAGTTGTTGCACATAACCCCATGAACTGTCTTATTTCACATGAAAACTTCTCATTTTATCTCTAAATTAGCACCACCTATTCTAATATCTCATGTGGCAAGCACCATTATATCTAATATCTCATTGGCAAACATGTGTAAGAAAAAAAAAAGATGAAAATAATTCCTTAGTCCCAAAGCATTACCTGTTTTCCACGCACATAATGACAAAAATGATGTGGTAATTAGTTAAGAAAAGATTTTGTCATCGTTATTATGTGCATTTTTGTCAAAGTTTGCTTTGTGCCATTATGTGCATTTGGCTAATCATAATTAGTTATTTAAGATTATTGCAATTATACTTATTTGCACAACAAGTTGATGCTGACATTTTTTTACACAAACAGTGGTGCGATAATTTTTTGAAGATTTATCCTTTGTATTGTCGAATCCTTTGGGTTATTTGTTACACTGTTCCTTCTTTCTATAGTTTTTTTTTTGAATTTAACATTGTCAAACATCTGAAGAAATTTAGATACGGGTCTTTGGGTTCCTCTCTAGCATCATGAATATCTATATGTTTTTGTAGAATGATTTTATGTCAAAGACTGTAAAAGAATAAACACAAAAGGACAAAAAATCTTTTAGGAACCGTGCTTTGTACGGGTCTAAATACTTTACAAGGATTTTGCTGGAATTGTGGATGACATGAAAATATTATGGATTGAAGATAAGCTAACATGAATTATTTCAATATACGCATTCACGTGGTTACTACTTACACTCCTTACTTTGACTTTAATGCAAGATGATAGTGATGTTGGTAAGATTTTGAGATGGCATAATAAAGTTAGATTTTTATGTGTATAATTGTGTTCTTATCCCCAAAATTTTGGGATAAAATCTTTGTTGTAGTTGTTAAATGTAAATGCAATAGATTTGATCTTTTGTATCTCTATATGTAAACATTTGATATTTTATTCAAAAATTTCTACATATTTACAGGAGCATATATCAGATCATATATCCCAGTTGTCAGGTTAAATGCTAGGTTAAATGATTAAGAGATCCATAATGTTGAGCTTCACAACTATATACATTACTTGAAGGGTTAAGCAAGAGATTTAACTATCTATGTTAAGAGTTTAATTATCTATGTTTCTATGTTTAAATATGAACTTCAAGTATATGATGAATTACAAACAAATACCTATCAGCATATCCTCATTAGTTATATATGATGAACTTCAAGTATGTTTAAGATAAATTTATCATGACAAAACAATATCCTCATTGGTTATATATGATGGACTTCAAAGATAAATTTATCATGACAAAACAAAAAATGAGATGAGGAAAAATTATGCACAAAAATAATCTGTAATGATATCGTGCTTAGCACGGGATGAATACTAGTTGAGATTTACTTTTCTACTAAAGATCAAAGGGAAAATGTATTATTTTTTGTGTGACCAGCCCCCAATACATGAAGTAATTATGTTTTAGCCCTATTTATCTTTCCAACTCAGCACAGAGAAAAATATTTACCAAAACCCAAAATTGGCCATAACTCGTTCTTCCCTAAAGCTTGTCTACCCTCTCTCTCTCTCTCTCTTCTCTCTTCTCTCGCTCAAACCTCTGTCATCTGGAGAACTCAAATTCAAAACCCTAAATTTCACTCAAACGTCCATTAAATCCGTTAAAAATTTCTGAAAAAATTTAAGTAAAATGGTCGAGAACAGTAATGTGGAGAAGGGTGAAGGAGACAACACCCAAATGGAAGGGGTTCGTCACCGACGTTGCTCGGCTCGGTTGACGAAGGAGGATGTGCCAAAATCATCTGCCTCCGCATTCGTATCCCATGTTGGCGGTTCTTCTCCGACATCCTTTGAGGATGAGGAAAGTAACGAGGCGACGATGACCCTATTGAGTATGAAAAGGGGACTAGAAGTTCGAGATCACAAGAGGAGACGACCGACGGAGACTGTGCCCATCTCTAAGAAGAAGATCAATTGAGTGATTTTGAATTTAATTAATTTTCATTAGTAAAATTATGGTGCTGGATATTATTTGAAAATATGAGCGGAAAAAGGAAGAAAGTTAATATTTTATTTGTTTGAAATACGATTGAGATTTATGGGTTTTGTCTATGAAAAAATGATAGTGAGAAACTGGTTATTGTAGTGTAGAACCAATTTCTTAATTTGGGAGATTATCTCAACAATATCAAGTATAATTGTTTTGAAGAAATGCATATCAATAATTCTCATTTGTTGTTAGCTATTAGCAATGTATGTCAATAATTCTTGTTTGATGTTAATGCTTTAGCCTTAAGTGTATTATTAGTCATTCATATTAATAAATCTTGACTTTTACTAAGTTAATGCCTTAACTGTTAATGTTTGCCTCTGGAAAAAAATTTCTTTGCAATTTCCATTAAATCGTTCAATAGAAACAAAAGAATAAGCATTACACATGTAATTCTCTTCTTTACAAAGAAACAAAATTAATTCCCTTAGTAACACACACAGAAACTCCTATGTAATAACTTCTGCTTGCTGTAAGCATAAAAAATTACCTATAGGTCCCAAAAATAGCTCAAGAGTGAGAGAAGCGAAGAACTTCATCATCTAAGTCAAAAAAAAGTAGTCAAAGCAAAAGGAAGCAAAGAAGAACACAAAACAACGTGACAGAAAGACTTGGAGCTGTCTCACAGTTTGTGAGACAGCATTCACCGTCTCGTGTATTCAAGAGACAGTGTTCACTGTCTCGGATACGCGAGACGGTGAGAGCTATCTCACCAACTGTGAGACAGCCTCTCATATTTTCTGATGGTTTTGTGACTTTTTACGGGGTCCACGTGGTTCTATAACTGCTAGAAAATGTTCATTAACGTTAATGTATAGTTATAGTCGTGAAATACGCCCACTACCCTTGAGAAACCCAACATTTAACGTGCTTTAAGTAGTAGAATGATGGTTACAAACTAGCTAGAACTGCCTCCTTTAGCCGAGATAGTAAACATTGTCTCACCCAAAGGAGGTAGTGATCGTCAGTTGTTTCAACTTCTTTTCAACGGTTACAGTTTCCAGTGTCTATAAATACCTCTTGGCACACTTGTGCACAGGGCACTGATGCACTGACGAAGAGAGACACTGGTGTTTAGTGAATTTTGAGCATAAGAGAGAGAGTTATTCACCACTTTCAAGCATCTTCAAGAGTTCTTTGGTGTTTCCTCAAGTTCAAACTTGTATTTGATCTTGAGAAGAGTATCTATCTTACATCGCTAAGATATTTACTTTAGTTCTTGTTTCCACGTTGAAACATTAACTTTCAACCTTCTTCGTTTTTGGCTTGGAACGTTGATTTGGTGGTCCACAGATTACGCATCCTTGACATAGGCAAATATCCCACGAAAGCAGAAGCTACTACGTAGGAGTTTCTGTGTGTGTTTCTAGGAAACACCATGATTTGGTTTTTTTGTTGTAAAGAAAAGTGTTACATGTGTAAGGCTCATTCTTTTGTTTCTATTAAATGATTTAATGAAAGCTACAATGAAAATTATTCCTGACACAAACACGCTGGCGACCACGGTGGGGGCCAANTGTCGTGTCACAGCCGATCAAGATTCTGATCGATTCAACGGTCGAGTATGAGTTCGACCAGGCCAAGTTTGAGGAGTATCTCTGCTCATCTTCATCAAAGTCTTCCTCTCCCCGTAAGTGTAGGAGGATCTCGTCCACGAAGAAGGTGTTTCAGTCTTCAATTCTAATGAAGTCTATGGGTGTGACTCTCGCCCAATAGTTCTTGAGGCTTCCCCTGGCAACACTCCTCCGGCAACCAACAAAGCCGAAAACTCTACTCATAACGACTCCTCCCCAGTCAAGAAGTGGCCAAACACAAGTTCGCCAACTCTAATGAAGAGGGCTCGTCAGAGATAATGCCAACGCAAGGCCCATCAGCTTGCAAAGGCCCTAGAGAAAATGGATGAAGTTAACTACTATGCGAACTTGGACTCAAGGAAGTGTCGAGTAATCCAACCACCTCAATGGTAAGTTGTTGTCATTTCCTCCAAGCCATCGATGGAGGAATGAGTGCTCATCAAGAGGACTCGTTCGACAAAGAAGGAGCGCATCTAGAAGTGTCATGCACGTGTCATGCAAGCGTGTGCCCTTGTATGAAAGGCACAAGAAATGAAGAAGAAAGGGGTGGTCGAAGAACTAACAAAATCCCGCAAAGTCTGGATTCCAAAATCCGAATTTGTGCAAAAACCAAGTTCGGAGATAGCAGGAACTATCCCCTTTAGCTGAGATAGTCTCCACCGTCTCGCCCAAAGGGGCTTTAGCCGAGACACCCTCAACTATCTCGCCCAAAAGCAAGTATCCACAGTCGCTTCTTCACCTCCTTTGACATCTGTTCCAGGCCCATCCTCCACGGTTGCATCCACCATGTCACCAGTGAAACCTTGGGTCAGTCCTGACCTATCCAAGTTCAAAATTACTATAACGGATCATATTGGTCCTCTGCACAAAGATCAAGGTGAAGCGCTGATGAAAGAGCACTTGGGTTCGGTGATCAAAACCCAAGAAGCTCTATAGACTAGGGGTCGTACACACACTCTCATCAAACCAGCTGCTACTCAAAGGGGTCCCGCTGCCTCCAAAAAAATCGAGACACCTCAATGTACCTATTCATGTGTTGTGCACAGGAGGGGCAAGGAGGCCTCTCTTTCTAGGAGAATTCCTATCACCTCTCACCTGGGGGTCCGTGTTGGAACCCAAGAGCCTGTTAAGACTCCACACTCACAAGGAGGTGGTTCTAAACATATGACTCTTGATGTGACCTTGAATTGTTCAAAGGCAACAACAAGTCATTCTAAGAATGTCAACAGGGCTCTACGTCCCCAAAAGAAGATGTGTCTATCAAAAAATAACATTATACTTGGGGAATCACATCAACAAATGATGAGGTGCACCGGTCACCATGCCGATGAGTTGTACTATCAGACTGGGTGTGTGAGCAAGAGTCAGAAGATGACTATTCAAGAACCAAACTTTAATTGTGTATGTGAGAGACTTATTAGAGTAGTACTCTCAGAATGTAGCTGCTCCAAAACCATCCCTCAAAGAGTCTCGGTGTTCAAGAGACTTTCCACATCATCAACTAAAGTGTCAAAACATAAACAAAGATGCTTCTGAAGGAGAAGATCCACCATCTAAGACGACGAGTTCCCTGAGGTTACCATCAACATGGCCGACAAAGAAAAAGGAAAGTCTAAGCGACATTCGACCGACTCAGATCCTGACTTAACCCCTGGAGGAAGAGTCGACCCAAGAATATCCTAACGAATATCTCAGCTCCAACTAATTAAGAGCCACCAGACATAGGGACTATAGGAGAATGCATGAAGGAACATCTTCAGAGGATGAACTTTCAGGCACTTGCTCCGCAATTACCTCTGATGATACAATATTCAGCTTGGGGCAAGCTAAAGAGGTGTTCATAATCACTCCTGACCAAATGGCTCAGATGCTTCAAGAGGCTCTAGCTAGACAACGAGAAGAGATTAGAACTGAGATGAAGACAGAGATGGAGTTAGCCATGCAACAAATGAGGGAGTTGCAGACTCAACCACATCAACCACCTGAGTCGATTCAGCAGGCAGAATTTGACCATGTAGGTAATAAAAATTACCTTTAATCCCTACCAGAGAAGTTCAGGACAATACTGCTAAAACCTCACCCGAAAGAGCAAGAAGGGGGAAAACGCTAATATCTCTTAAATTGTAAGGAATTTGGCAAAACGGAGATGGAAAAACCCCTTTAGAGGTTTGGTTGGTCCCGCCTCGTCGAGATAGGCAATTTTTATATATATTTCGTCTAATTCCGAGTTACGGTTTGAAAGTTACGACCTGTTCTTCGTAGCATGTTCTGGAGCTCGCCTGAAGAGCACCCCCGCCTGCAAAGGAGTTTAGCTCGCCTGAAGGCTTCAAGCTTTAAGCTTACGTGAATGAGGCTGGCTTGCCTGCACAGCTTCGCCTACCAAGCTCGCCTGCATATTTGAAGCTTGCCTGCACAAGGCAAGCTTGTCCGATAGTTGGGAGATCGCCTGCGTGACCCAAGCTTTCCTGCACGCTTGAAGCTCGCCTGCATGTTTGAAGCTCGCCTGCATAAGACAAGCTCGCCTGACAGCTGGGAGCTCACCTGACAATCCCTTTGGGCTCTCCTAATGCTTGAAGCTCGCCTGCATGATCCAGCCGCGCCTGCACAAGCTCGCCTGCACAGCCTCGCCTAACAGCTTGAAGCTCGCCTGTATGAACCAGGCTCGTCCGATAGCAAGTTTGCCTACACAGTCTAGCTTGTAGAGCTCGCCTGCATGATCTAGGCTCGCCTGAAGGCAAGCTCGCCCGACAGCTTGAAGCTCGCCTGCATGATCCAGCATCGCCTGCACAAGCTCGCCTGCACAGCCTCGCCTGAAGGCTAAGCTCGCCTGCATAGCCTTGCTAGCTCGTCTAGTCTGTCAGCCGCCCACTTGAAGCATGAGAGTGGTCAAATCTCTTGAATTAAGGGATTGATTATCCTCATGATCCTACCCAGCATGGGAATAGTCATTTCCTACGATTTAAGGGATTTGGTCATGATTCTCCTCATAACCATACTCAGTATGGGAATGATCACTTCCCATGATTTAAGGGAGTGATTACACTCTCCTTATTCTCTATAAAAGGCCATGAGCAGCCATAGAGAAAGGGTTTGAGGACCCGACCTCTTTGAGGACGAATTATAGAGAACTCAAGACCATCTTGGACTCGAGATCAGCCTTGTTCCAGTCACGTCGTCGCTGGAGTCTTGGTCTTTGGAGATCAGACTTCTTATCATTCAAGAAGACCGAATTCTTGGCATCTTCGGCCTACAAACACAAGCACTTGTTTGGCCTCTGTTGATCGAACTCATCCAATCAAGCTTCTACTGTGTACTGAAGCTTCAAGCACTTGTTTGGCCTCTATTGACCGAAGTCACCCAATCAAGCTTCTACTGCATACTGAAGCTTGCCCGCAACTTCGATCGGATCATCCAAGGGAAGAAAACTCGGCACGAGCACCGAGGAAGGTGTCCTATTGCTATCAAAGACCCCACGTTAAACAAGGAGAGCATTCTCTCCGCTTCTGTTGTAACTTTGATTCATTATTTTGTAATAAGCTATTCTTATCAATACAAACAAAATCCTTATTTTGGGAAATCAAATTTTACACCCACAGAAGATGGCGACCACAGTGGGAGGAACCGTTTCTTCAACCAAAATGGTGGTGGCGTAGTTCAACAAAATTATGGCAGGGACTATTGTTGAGTCCCTCGTGATCGAGTTCGAGGAGTACTTATCTTCATCCTCTTCTGGCGGCAATACGTCGCGCAAGTGCTACAGAGTTGCGCGTTTGGACCTGCCCCAAGTGGCCGAGGCAACCACGCTAGAGAACTCTGCCCGAGCAAACACAGGGGGTTCTATCTCTTCTAAGCCCATCACGAATAGGGCGAAGGCAAAGGATGCAAGTTCAAGGGCTGCGCGAGGGGTCGTTGAACAATCCTCGCAAGCCCCTATGCAAGAGGAGACGATGGTTCATATCGGTGCGGACCCTGCCTTCGCCATCAACATGAACACTCTTCTCTCCAAAAGAGCCAAACTTAAACACAAGGTTCCCAATTTTGACAAACTGAACCGATCAGGCGAGCCCACCTACTCAGGCGGACTTTGCTTTGTTATCAAAGTTCCCAAAATTAGTGAACTTAGTGTTTTCGACGAGTCTAGCAATTCAGGCGAGCCCCACGAGCTTCGCTCCATGAGCAAGGTTCCTAGTTTTGGTGAACCGTTCAAATCAGGCGAGCCCACCTACTCAGATAAGTTTCGTTCTTTAGGCAAGGTTCCCAAATCTGGCTAACTTCGCAAGTATGGTGAACTCTGCAGTTCAGGCGGACTTCATAAAATAAGTGAACTTCATCAAGCTCGCCTGATAGCCCAAGCTCGCTTGCAAGCTCAAACAGGTGGATTTCACCAAGTTTGCCTGATAGTCTAAGCTCGCTTGCAAGCTCAAATAGGCAGATTTTACCAAGCTCGCCTGATGGCCCAACTTCGTCTGCAAGCCGACATTTGCCAGAAAGGCAAAGCAGCAGCTCGCCAGACAGGCGCAATGCACCAAACTCGTCCAACAGGCGAGCCTCACCAGCCTGAACCTCACCAACAGGCCCAAGCTCGCCTATCAAGGTGAGCTCGCCAGATTTCAACACTTGAAGATTTTCCCAAGTGTTCTCTCAAGTGCTCTCTTGAGCCCTCTTCTTGCAAGCACTCGTTTGGTCTTTCTGACGCTGGGTGTTGTCACTATCAACCTACATGAGATCTCAGGGGATGCTTGACTTACAAACACATGCCCTATGAGGCAATTCCTCAATGCCATTGCGAGAGGCTCATTGCAACGCTGTTCGAGCACTGTCGGTGTGCTAAAACGCCTAAACCATTGGTGTTCGAAAGACTCTTTCAGCAACCATCAGAGACGAGACCTCTCCGCCAAAGACGCAATCGTTAGAGGAGATGAGTTTCTAATGATGGGAGCTCCCTGCCGCAACTGTTAATGTGATAAGGAAATCCAAGGCCATTGAGCGTGAAGGTAACGCACTCGCGCCCAAATAGGTGTAGCCATTCTATTTGACTACACGTGCCTAGCACCCATCTCTGACGATGACGATGATGATTGCTCGGTAGTGACAACGTCACAGGCTTCAAGCTCAATTCAGGGCGAGCACGTAAATGTGCACATGACCAAAATCCCTGGCGATGAGACACAGAGTTGGGCGCTTGTTGGGAGTTGAAAACGCAAGGGCCGCTTGCGTTCGGACCTTAACTCTGCGTCTTAAAGATGAGACACAGAGTTGGGCGCTTGCTGGGAGTTGAAACGCACAGGCCGCATGCGTTTTAGAGATGAACTCTGCGTTTTAGGCTGAAAACGCAGAGTTGAGCCTGTTTTAGAGATAAACTCTGCGTTTTAGGCTGAAAACGCAGAGTTGAGCCTGTTTTAGGCTGAAAACGCACAGTTGGGCCATTTTAGAGGTGAACTCTGTGTTTTAGGCTGAAAACACAGAGTTGGGCCATAACTCTGCGTTTTGATGTTATATCACAAGGATAACCTCTGCGTTTTGAGGTTATAACGCTGGTTCGACCTGTGCGTTTTGACTCTGTAATGCAGAGGCGAACCTTAGGCGGGCTTGGTGAGCTTCAAGCTAAGTCCAATGTTCTGACGAAGTCCGGTCTTGCAGACGGACTTCAGAACATAATTTGCTACGAAGAACATGTCATAACTTTCAAACCGTAAGTCGGAATTGGACGAATTATATATGAAAATCGGCTATCTCGACGAGACGGGGCCATGCAAACCAAGCCGAAGGCTTCAGTTCGCTTCCTCTGTTTCTCCAAATTCCTTACAGTTTGAGAGATATCTGCATTCTAATATGAAGAGACCGTCAATTTATAGTCTCTTTTGCTAGAGCTTTGCACAGATCGTCCTCTTGTAATCTTCGTCTTGGCTCCTTGAAAATATGAGAGTCGTCAGATTGTAACTCCCGATGTTGATTGTGAAGGCTATTGAATTGGGGCTTTCATTAGTTGTTGTGAAGGTCATCAGATTGTAACCTTCTGGAAGTCGTCAGATTGTAACTTCCATCATTGGTGTTTGATGGGGGATCAACTATCTATTGTAATTTTTAGACAGCCTACAACAATGAGATGTCAGTCGTTTGTTTATCCGAAGTCAGATGTTGCTCTCTTTCTTGAGGGTGAGCTGTTTGGCTTTAGACGTCATTGAGCTATCAACATATTTGCCATCTCATCGGCCAAGGACCTGCCTGAACTTTAAGTTTTTGCTGAGGTCTTTGCAGGCTGGTGGTGGACGTGGTGATTTTCAACAGATCTTGCTTGTCCACCGTTGGTTATGCTGTATGACCAGAATCCTGCTGATTGAGCTTTTGGAGGAAGATGCTCAACAGGAGGAGGCCTAGGTAACTTTTGTGATGGGGGGCTTCTTGTTGATGAAACCCCAAATGCCGATGCTTTGTCTCCTGGAATTTGATGGGATCATGGTTTCCCTTTGGGGATTCTAGGAGTAGCAACGACCGGACCATCCTATAAATGGAGGAGCTTTCTTTTTGTAGGGAGAATGTGTGTTGCATGCTTCGACCACTAGTTCTTACTTCGACTTTGGTGGTTCGAATAGCTGCTGGGGGCTAGAGCCGGATTTCCTGAGGAGGAAATCATCAGGTGGCCCTCTGAGTTTTTCCTACAATCTCATATTTGGTGAGAAATGACTCTCCTTTGAAGGTGGTGATGGTCCGAGGAGCTTGTCACAGACTTGATCGCTGCTCCCTGCTCGTGTGAGCTTTTGCTGATGGGAGCTTGAGCGATACTGGATCTGATCATAACCCTTGGGATTCTGTTTTGCGATCCAACCTCGGGCCTCTTGGCTATCCAGGCAGTAGAGTTTTTGTCTGTTGTGGCAATGAGAAGCTTGTGCTTCATTTTTTAAGCCAAACAAGCACCATGGTGGTATGTCTTTTCTAGGAGGGCATTTGGGGTTCTACTTGGCAAATACTCCCCAGAAAGCTGTTGGAGCCCTCGAGGACTACGCGTATGTTGGTTCCTCATAGCCATAGGCTAATCCTCCTTAGCTTGAATGACTAAATTCCAGGTTTTGTTTAGCTTGAATAATATGATTCCAGTGATGTTCTTCAAGAATGAACAAGATTAGGCCCCTGCTTAGAATTGGGCATTTCTTCTCAGAAAAGAGAGTGAGCCCCATGGTAGGCGTTAAACTGTTGATGTCTGATATCACACAATCGATGGGGTTTTTTTGCCGGTGGATACAGTTTCGATCCTTGCGAGGCTGACGAAAAGGGAGAGGATGGGAGACGGGGCCGACTCCTCCTCCGACTTTATACCCGATCTTTAATAGGAGGATCTGGCCCTGCAACACAAGCAAGAAGAACGCTTGCACCTCCTGTACAGCCAAGAAGGAGAAGAAACCCGTAGGAGGGCGGGGCTCATTTTCCCCGTGGTACCTCCGACGGTCAAGTTAGCTTGTGAGCTTGAGTGGGGTTTGAGGGAGAGTCCCTGGGCCATTGAGGTCCTTAGAGGGTACTCATTGAGAGTTATTAGTCCTTTTTTAGCAAAGGTAAATTCAGAGCTTTTATGAAGAAGAAGCAGAAAATAGTCCTCGAGCCTTTTTTTATTTCATACCTTCCCTACTCCTTTTATAGTCCATCACCTCTGAGATGTTGACCCTTAGCTTTGACTATGCACAGGAGGCGGCTGAGGGCTGATCAGTCAGGCTGCTGAGTCATCCTTCTCTTTCCAGATGTTGGCTGGCGATTGGAAGGAAAGTCACTCGAGTACAGGAGAGAAATATCTTATTAGTTTCCTGGATTTGACAGATGAGGCAAGGCGAAGGATAGGCCGACTGCTTGGTCGTCCTTCCCTCTCCAGATGGCGGCTGGCGATTGGAGGGGAAGTCATTCGAGCTCAAGAGAGCATAATTGTGATCTCTGGGAAGTGACTTGTAAGCAGAGTAAGCGACTTTTGCTTGAGATTTGTTAGAGTGGAGATCTTGATGGGACTGATCAATACTATAGTGTTGATCGATATATAAAGAGAGCTTAGCTGAATCTTATCCCCTTAGCAGAGACGAGTCGATTTGTGAGTCTTCGTTATGATTCGTCGACCAGACAGTCGAATCGAGCTTTTGGTCGAGTGGATGGTCGAGACGTCTGCTCGAGGGGTCGTCTTGATTACGAGGGACCGACTGATCATGCACTTCGAGTTGGTAATGATGACTCGTTTTCTTGGTGGGTTATCAGACTTGCTCTTGGCCGGGTTTTTGGGCCGTTAAGCTGGCTTGGGCTATAGCTCTTTGGGCCTAAGAAGATAATCTCTTGATATCTTTATCTTTAGATGGTGAATTACCATAACAGAAAGTTAGAAAGAAAAATTATGACAAATGTTTGTTGCTTCTCCTTCATCTTTTTCATGTTATCTGTAGTTTTACTAGTTTATAAAAGCTTAAAATATCTTTCATTCTATTTTGATAATTATGGTACTACAACATGACGGGCATTAAAAAATTAGCCCTTAACTTGTGATGGAAGCCTCATATGACTAACTGGGTAAGGGTTACAGGGACAGCTAGATCTTTGAGGAGAGATACAATTGTTTCCAATGTAGGAAAAGCAAGCATTAAAATCATAGAGAAACCAATTTCTCCTAGCAGCCTACGGAGTGAGAAATACCCTCAAAGAGAGCTCAGTTGGAAGAAGGATAATATCTCTTGTTTGAAAAAAAAAAAGAATCCCCTCGTCTCTGATAGGAGTAAATCTATGGAGCAATCACTGTCGAAGAAGGTTGCTTAGATGAAGAAGAAGGAGAAGCTAGAAAATGTTAAGGATGGAAAGCCAGAGAAGGTGAAGGATAGATGTAAGAGCTCATTAATAGGCTATGTAAGCATCAATTATTCTTTACACATTCTTGCATATTTATATTGAACGAAATTTTGTAACTTTATCAATATTACATTTTAATTTGCATTGTTTCATGTTAACTTTCTTTGTGTATGTTAGTGTACATTTTTTTATGTTGAGTTAGCGTTAAATGTTAATGTTCAGCAGAACATGTGAATTCTCAGCGTAACATGGTAACTTTTATCCTTACATGTTACCTTTCATGCTTACATGTTATTTTGTATTCTTACATGTTAACTTTAGTTTGTACATGTTAATTTTCAGCGTAATGTGTTAACTTTCATCCTTACATGATAGCATTTTAAATTTTGTTAATTTTCATAACAATTATCCTTAATTTTTTTTCATTGTTTATATAACTATAATGGGTATATGTTTTTTTTAGATTTTCTCCTGGCATATCAGTGATGCTTTTGAAAGAGAAGATGAGATAGAGAAGTTACCAAGTGATGAGCAAATTTACTTTTAGAGGAATATTGCCAAACTAAATTGGAAATTGTTCCATGCTGTCAAGCGTTGTAAACGATATCAATGGATGCTTACGCCAAGGAGATACAACGACTTACAAGAAATTGGAGATCTATGAAGGAACCGATGATCTCATTGACCTTGAAGACCTGAAGAAGAATGTGAAGAATGTTATGGCACAGAATGATAGGCATACTAATGCTGCACAGAAGAAGAAGAAAAATATTTTTGATCTTTTGATAGGAATGATGATATTAGTTGCTTCGATTATGACAATATAACCAATATTGAAAAGGAAGCTTCTCATATTGTGGAGGAGGTTGTGCAAATAGAGAAGAAAATAGATGAAGTAGAAGAAAAAAAACAAGAAGCCGCGCAAGAAGAGAAGGAAGTAGAGAAAGAAGAAGGGCAAGAAGTGGATGTTGAGAATGTGGAGAAAGAGAAAGAGAAGAAAGAAGGGAAAGAAGAGGATGGTGAGAATGTGGAAAAGCAAGAAGAAAAGAAAGAGGAAGAGAAAGAAGAAGAGAAGAAAGATGAAGAACAAAAGGAGGAGAAAGAGAAGAATGTTGAAGAGTTATCAATTAAGAAATTCATTGCCGCACCGAAGGTAAAAGTTTATCGAAAGAGAATGAAGAAATTAGCTTCAAAGGGGACAAGGGCACCAAGTACCAGGATTAGGATACGATCACATCTAGTCTGAACCCCACTCAATGAAGAAAAGAAGAAGGAAGTTAATGAAGAGATAATTATAGTATTACACCAGAAAGATAAGGAGAGGAAAAAAATTAGGTACTACTATATGTCTGATGAATGAAGCTGAGAGTTTATGAAGAATAGGAAAATCAAGAAGAAGGAGGATGTTTTGCTGAAGTCGTTAAACGAGAGTATTCCTAATGTTTCTGATTTTGGCATACACTTGGTTGATAATGAAGGAACCTTCATTCACAACTTTAAAATGTCTCATCATGTAGCGGCAAAGCTTACACCAGATGAGAACATATGTGTCTCAAATTTTTACAATAAAAAATTCCATCAGTAAGTTTAGTAATTCTCATTCATGTTTGGATGCATACTACATGTGATCTTTTATCCATTCATGTTAATGTTTGTGTATAAATATTAATATTTCCCGATATATGTTAACTTATAGACGTTTATGTTAACTTTTGCTCGTACATGTTACCTTTCATTATTACATGTCAACGTTTATCAACAATTGTTAATGTTTGTATCTTACTGTTATATTTCAGGTCATGTATTATTGTCAATACGTCGAACAATAGTATTGATGCTTTGGAGCTTATGTATCTACTTAGTAGAGACCGTCTCGATGACCATGCAAGTTTAATATGTTAAATATATGCATATCTATTTTTTATGTTGTGTTGTCATGCAATTTAATTTTCATCTTTTGCATGGTAAATTTATAGGTCATGGAAGCTTTGATAGATAGAATAAGTATATGGTTAGAGAGACCAAAAATTACCTCACTGAACAAGAAATATGGAGTCATATCAACTTACTTTTGCGTAAGCACTAGTTTCAAACCCCTAACCATCTTTACATCTTATTTATAATTGGCATAATATTATCTTCTTGGCAATACAACATAGTTTTTATGCCAAGACTCCTGATTTTTCACATCTGTATGCTTCGTTTATACAAAAGCATGTTGATGCAGACAAGAATATACTCCTTATCCCCCTTGTGCGTCAGGACCACTAGCATATTGCTGAAGTCAGGTTGGATGAGAACGTGTTAAGCATTATAGCTTGACTGGCCATAGTGCGTACATTGAACCAGTGAATAAAGTAATTAATTTTATGGATCATATGAAGTTTGGATTTGATCCCCAAAATGTTTAGAGAAAGTACAAATATGAAGCCGTCCCTTGCGAGCAACAGTCTGGAATGCTAGTATTTCACAAATATAATCTTTTTTATTTTGTCTAATATCATATATCTAGCTAGCTTGCTACTTTATATCATGCAGTTTTGATTATGGAATTTTCGTTCCCTTATATATGAAGGCTATAATCTGTGGTGTTGATACACTTCAAATAACTACTTCAACAATGAATTTGATGTCATACGTGCTAGGCTTGCAACTGAACTTCTAATAGAAGGATGAGAATAAAAGAATCAAACAGAGACTTTAGATAAGGATGGGAGAACGTTGTTTTAAAAGTTGATTGATTGAATCAAAACTTGTGTGCATGTTTATATTATGTATATTAATTTAGTTGTGTTCAGTTGATGTGGATGACAAACAATACATCAAGATTGACATTTATTGTTCTTATAGTATTTCTGGTATTTTTGTCACAATATATCTACGTTTTGTTTTGATACAACATATATTTAACATGTTTAAATAAAAAGCTACTTGTTAACCTGAATGTCAACAGGAAAAGCTAATACTTAACATGTACATTTGACAAGTTAACATATTTAGCTAAAAGTTATTATGTTATGAAGAAAGCTGACATGTAACGGTGAAAGTTAACATATTCTGCTGAAAGTTAATATGTTCAGCTGATAGTTAGCGTGCAGATCTGAAAGATAACATGTTCATGTGAACGTTAACTTATTCAACTGAATGTTAACATGTTCATTTGCAAGTTAACGCGTACATCTGAAAGTTAACATTTTTAGCTTGCAGTTAACATAGCATACTACATGTGATCTTTGATCCATTCATGTTAATATTTGTGTATAAATATTAATATTTCCCGATATATGTTAACTTATAGACGTTTATGTTAACTTTTGCTCGTACATGTTACCTTTCATTATTACATGTCAATGTTTATCAGCAATTGTTAATGTTTGTATCTTACTGTTATATTTCAGGTCGTGTATTATTGTCAATACGTCGAACAATAGTATTGATGCTTTGGAGCTTTTGTATCTACTTAGTAGAGACCGTCTCGATGACCATGCAAGTTTAATATGTTAAATATATGCATATCTATTTTTTATGTTGTGTTGTCATGCAATTTAATTTTCATCTTTTGTATGGTAAATTTATAGGTCATGGAAGCTTTGATAGATAGAATAAGTATATGGTTAGAGAGACCAAAAATTACCTCACTGAGCAAGAAATATGGAGTCATATCAACTTACTTTTGCGTAAGCACTAGTTTCAAACCCCTAACCATCTTTACATCTTATTTATAATTGGCATAATATTATCTTCTTGGCAATACAACATAGTTTTTATGCCAAGACTCCTGATTTTTCACATCTGTATGCTTCGTTTATACAAAAGCATGTTGATGCAGACAAGAATATACTCCTTATCCCCCTTGTGCGTCAGGACCACTAGCATATTGCTGAAGTCAGGTTGGATGAGAACGTGTTAAGCATTATAGCTTGACTGGCCATAATGCGTACATTGAACCAGTGAATAAAGTAATTAATTTTATGGATCATATGAAGTCTGGATTTGATCCCCAAAATGTTTAGAGAAAGTACAGATATGAAGCTGTCCCTTGCGAACAACAGTCTGGAATGCTAGTATTTCACAAATTTAATCTTTTTCATTTTGTCTAATATCATATATCTAGCTAGCTTGCTACTTTATATCATGCAGTTTTGATTATGGAATTTTTGTTCCCTTATATATGAAGGCTATAATCTGTGGTGTTGATACACTTCAAATAACTACTTCAACAATGAATCTGATGTCATACATGCTAGGCTTGCAACTGAACTTCTAATAGAAGGATGAGAATAAAAGAATCAAACAGAGACTTTAGATAAGGATGAGAGAACATTGTTTTAAAAGTTGATTGATTGAATCAAAACTTGTGTGCATGTTTATATTATGTATATTAATTTAGTTGTGTTCAGTTGATGTGGATGACAAACAATACAGCAAGATTGACATTTATTGTTCTTATAGTATTTCTGGTATTTTTGTCACAATATATCTACGTTTTGTTTTGATACAACATATATTTAACATGTTTAAATGAAAAGCTACTTGTTAACCTGAATGTCAACAGGAAAAGCTAATACTTAACATGTACATTTGACAAGTTAACATATTTAGCTAAAAGTTATTATGTTATGAAGAAAGCTGACATGTAACGGTGAAAGTTAACATATTCTGCTGAAAGTTAATATGTTCAGCTGATAGTTAGCGTGCAGATCTGAAAGATAACATGTTCATGTGAACATTAACTTTTTCAACTGAATGTTAACATGTTCATTTGCAAGTTAACGCGTACCTCTGAAAGTTAACATTTTTAGCTTGCAGTTAACATAGAGATCTAGCATGTTCATAATAACGTTATCATACTCAGTTGAAAATTATCGTGTACAGCTTAGAAAAATTTTAGAACCGAGATAATTAACAGGAAACACAAATAGAATACTTTAGCTAAATAAGTACATTACACAAAACTCCTTACATTCTTGCAGCTGATATTGCTTGAAAACACAATAAATATTTAGTCTTACAACTTCACAGATTAGAAAAGTCTTCAATAATATCATTTTTATAGCAGCATATTATCATTTTATTTTCATTTTTGGTATTTTTGCCATGATAAATTTAAGCTTTTTCTTGATACAACTTATATTCAGTTGAAAGTTAACATATACAGCTGAAAGTTAACATGTACAGCTAAGAGTTAACATGTTCAAGTGAAAATTAATCTGTTCAGGTTAAAGTCAACATATTCGGCTAAAAGTTAACTTATATGTTTGCAAGTTAACATGTACAACTTATAGTTAACCTTTTTAGCTTAAAGTTAATATATTCAGTTGAAAGTTAACATCTTTACTTGAAAGTTAACTAAAGAATCTGAAAGTCAACATGTACAGTTGGAAGCTAACATGTTCATTTGAAAGTTAACATAGTCAAATGAAAGTTAACATGTTTAACTAAAAGTTATTCAGCTGAAAGTTATTATAGTACCAAGATATTTAACAGGAAACACAAACAGTATACTCATGAGGGTAGTGCTAGTGCTGTTGTTGGTGCTATTGCTGCTGCTGAGGTCATGGCTGTGGAGGTCTCTATGGCCCTGGCTGCCGTCTTATAAGCTCAGACATCTTCCATGTCCATATACCCATGAGCTTTGGCCATCAGCTATTCATAATTGGTGACCGACTTCTTAGCAAGTGAGTCATCCAATTTGTTATTCTACAAACCGGCCATAATAGCGGACATAGCAACCGCACTCCCTTGGTCATTAAACTCTAGCCTCTTTGTTTGGAACCTCTTGAAGTAGGCTTGAAGGCTCTCTCTAGGCTCTTGCCTCATCTGGATTAACACATGAGGTGGCTTCTGTTTGGTAACAGCCAAGAAATGGTGGATGAACTTCTAGCTGAGTTGTTGAAAGCTCTGATGGACTTCTTCTCGATGGTGTTCCACCAGAGCTTGGGGCTCCCTACCAGAGTGATGGGGAAGCATCGGCAGATAACTGCTTCCGATGCATGGAACATGCTCATTACATCATAATAATTTTGAACATGCTCAGTGGGGTCTCCTTTGCCTTTGTACTTCTCCACGTGAGGCATCTTGAACTTTTCACATGGGGCGTTCATTAGGTCATAGGAGAGCGGGGTGTTCCCCGTGATGGCTTCTGCGATCGGTTTGTACACCTGATCGTATCCAGAGGCCCCCATGATAGCAGACGGGGTTGGAGAGGTAGGTAGTGGGGGATAGTCTTAGAGACTGCTCCCCTAGTTCGATCCCCAGGGTGACTACGGTTGGGACTCTCATCGGCGACTTTAGGATCAGGGAGGAGACGCAGGTGAGGTTCCTCGAGGCGAGTCGACTGATATGGTGGTGGGGTCGCATACTTGACGTGATCCCTCCACTGCTTGGCAGCAGCATGAGGAGTTCGAGGTGAGACTATTTGTTGTGTTCTAGTAGAGGGGTGAGTCCTCGATTGCTGGTCTTTAGAAGGCAAAGGGATAGCGAAAGTAGCATGCTGTGGCTGTGGAAACCGACTGTGGAGCTCGCTGGTGAAGGTAGCAAGGTATTGTTGGAGGGAGTGAGAGATATTTTGAGCCATTTCTTCAAGGTGAGCTTGAGTAACGCAGCTCTGGTGTGGTCCTTCAGGGTGAAACTGATCAGCTCTATCCTCAGAACCAGACATACTTGCTCGAAAAAGAAAGAAGGTCCTACGGTGGGCACCAAGCTGTTGATGTTAATTATCAAACATATAATATAATGGGGATGAGGTTGATTAGGGGCTGCTCACTTCTCCGAATATTTGGTTTTGAGTTGAGTAGCATCTGCCTGCACAAATAGTAACTCGTAAGAGGACGTGGACTAGTTCTCCTGTTGTTCCTCTGACGATCAAGTCAGTGATGGACTTGAGTGGGGAAAGTGATGAACTGTGCGAGTTCTTAAATATAGTGCAGTGGAATTATGAGATATTGCTTGCTTACCCTGATATTTGGAATAGTATCCCTATTTATAGTGGTGGTATAAGGGTAGAATGGTAATCTCGGTTGAGTACAGGATGACGGCAAAACGAGTATGGGATGGTGGCTATGTCAGCACATGCTTTACATGTGTCGGTCGGCAAGTGGAGGAGAGGTCACCTTAGTATTTAATGTGAAGTGATTGGGGGCATGACGGTGCCGACGTGGTCCGATGTGTCATGAAACTATCGGGACTAGAGGAATGATGGCGTCTACAAAGCATTTAATGTGACGCCGACGCGCTATCAACGGGGGAGGCTCAAGATTGAAGTCGTCTTTTGGCTTATAGCGAGGTGTGTTGAGAACGAACACCTTTCGAGTCGACCCTGCAACGTGTTAACTACTTTGGTCGAGTGGGCTCGTAGCGAGCCGTCTTCGACAAGAGAACCGACAAGTACTGCCCTTCGAGTCGATCTAAGGAGATGTCGACTCGGCGAGTCGGCTAAGTCAAAATTCTTGGTGGTCCTGACTATCACTTCGATTTGAGCGGTGCATGTAAGGGGACACCTGTCCGTTGCTAGCAAAGGGTCGTACTTTGACGATTGAAAACACCATAACAATTACTATTTTTCAAGAAAAGTCTTTTCCCACTTGATGTGAGTCACGAATTCAAATAATTCTACGAGATGTCTTTACAATTTACTTATGGCTTAAGCATCCTAAAAATGGTAAATTTGAAAAACTCAGAAGACTATCATTACCAACCGTCTCTAGCATCTCACCTACTTATCCATCCGTAGTTGAATTGAAGGATCTTTTTCCATATTAGCCCCTTACATGTTCTCAAGAGTTTGAAATTAGTCCCCAACGTCAAAGTCGTTGAAGTTGGTATCGTGTTCCACTAAATTTAATGCAGCCTTATAAAAATTCAGTAGAGGGAAGATATTTTTGTGAGCGCGTATCGGCACGTAAGGGGGCCTAAGCAAGTGGCGGCCACCACGCCCCACCACGCCTCCAGAGGGATCGACAGCCCGTCGTTTAAAATTTTCACTGGGGGGTTAATGAAAGTCTACACACACCCTTCTTAAATTTCTCCGCTAACCCGTTGCCAAAGGGGACCGTAAATGCTCAAGGCCTTGAATTAGCCCTGGTCAAGTCGCGGGTTTTAAATTTAAAAGGATGGTGGAGCCCCGAAGAGGGGTCCAGAAGAGGGAAGATACTTCTGGAGCCTGAGCAGGTGGCGACCACCAGGGGCCTCTGTGGTCGGTCGAGGGAAGATATACCGAATGCTGCGGGTTTTTACGCGTCGAGATGCCGTGTTTAGGGACGGGTGGGACCCACGTTGACGAGGCGCCTCAAACCTGGTTGTCGAGTGGGCCCCACGCCGGACCACGGGATCCGGGTGATCTTTTTCCGCTGCTTTGCTGTGTGGTGTTCAATTCTGGGTCACACGCGCGGTGTCCTGAAGAGAAGATAGGGACCAACGACAGCTCACTATGTAATCCTGCGGTGGCCAGTGTCCTCGTCTTCTAATTTTTTTTATTCCGGATAAAATGACCATTTTCTATTTAAAATATCAATAATTGGATTTTTAAATCGCACCTTAAAATAGCAATTTAAAATATTAATTTATTAAATATTTGACCGTAAACTCATAAAATTAACACATTTGATTAAGGGATAAAATGAGGGAATTGATACTTTATGGGGCAATTTAAGAGTTCGCAAATAGAGAAATGGCCAGTTTATCCTTTTTTTTAAATTTACTATGATGCATGTGTCTATTTGGGTCTGTTTGGTTCGTTGCCTTCATTTTACAAAACTCATTTTTCTTCACTTTTTTTTTGTTTCCTTCACTTTCATGGAAAGTGTTTCTTGTGTTTGTTTCGTCAAAAAATATGGGCTGAAAGTACTTTCCACCATTTTTCTTGGTTTGGTTCAACTTGAAAAAAATGAAGAAAACAATTGATGTGTGAATAGATTCCCTGATTTTTTAATGCTTGGTTCAAATAAAAATAAAAATAAAAATAATAACAATAATAGTAATAATAATAACAACAATAATAATAACAAGGGAAAATTGCTTGGAGGAACTAAAAAATTTTGGGCTATGCATCCTCCTCCCCAGCCCCAAAACCATAACCCCCAAGCCCTAATACTTAAAAATAAGTGCAAGTAACCCCCAAACCCACTACCCAATAAAGTCATTCCCAAATTACCCTTCCCAATTTAAAACCCCCTTCTGAGCACAATTTTCGAAACCCTAGCTATTTTCTCATTCCCTCTTCCTCCACCGCCGATCGACGACTGCCGACGAGGTCTCGCTTCCCTACCAGCCCATCTCGCTTGGATCCCTCCTCTACCGCTTCGTCAACGGCGACGACACGTTTCGCAATTCTAGGTTTAAGATCGTGAACAGGATCGTCAAGGGGTCGTGGATTGTGAAGGCGGCGGTGGGGAACTATGCTGCTTGTTTGCTGGGGAAGGCGCTGACGTGTCGCTGCCATAGGGGAGAACTATCTGGAGATTGATGTCGACATTAGGAGCTCGGCGATAGCGAATGCGGTGTTGCATCTGGCTCTTGGGTACGTGAAGGCGGTCATGATCGATATGAGATTTGTTGTGGAGGCGCAGGAGGAGGGCTGCCCGAGAGATTGATTGGGGCGGTGAGGATCGCGCAGATGGAGTTGAGCTCTGCGACTTTTTTAGAGACCCCAGCGGCGGCGCCGAAGGCGGCGGTGGCTGGAAAGGGGACTGCGAAGGTGAATGACGGGAGAGATTGAGGTCAGGGCTTTTTTTCAATGTGTTACTTTTAAAAAAAATTATTTTGTTAAGTGTTGATGGGGGAGCAGAGAGGAGGTTTTAAGCGTTTGTAAAGTGATCACTGGGTACATGGGACGTTCGATATTAATGATAACTTTTTATGATGATAGATGAATTGGATCTAATTGTTGCGCAAATTTGATGATGGAGATTGAGATTATTGAAAGTTCTCGTGCTCTTTTTTTATTATTGGTGTTGAATTCTTATTTTATCCTGTAATTTTTGAGGAAAATGCTAACTAGCCGTCAACTGAGTATTTTAGAGTTTGTACCAGTTTATTAATACATGTGATACTTGCTTATGTCACATATGCTAGATTCATGTGATATAGTGACATTCTGGGTGATATATTCTGTTGTTATGTGATATTTTAGTATTCTGTGTGATTTATGCTACTGTTATGTGACATTTCGATATTCTGTTTGACATATGCTGTTGTTATGTGATATTTTAGTATTCTGTGTGATATATGTTACTGTTATGTGATATTTTTGGTTTTTTGTATGACATATGCTGCTATTATGTTAATGTTATGGTCGACGGCCTATGTTAATAATCTCATCAGTTCTCTACTTTATAGGCATCATGTTAATGTTATGGGCTCCCAATGTCTACATGTTACTCCTGGCAAGACTCATCAATGGCCACGGCATCGGTTTATCAGTAACTCTTATTCCTGTTTACATATGCTGCAGTTTAAGTGTTATATGATATTTTTACAGATATGATTGGGGCATACATGTATATATTTTCATCAAGGTGGTCCTAGAGGAAAGGGAAGCAATGAATATTAAAGCCTTGCAAAGGAAGTCTGAGATGTTACAGGCAAGACTTGTTGGCTCATTGCCTACTTTATCCAAGCATATGTTGTAAATGTGCAGAATTTTTTTTCATACGACATCTAACTTGTGCAATATGTAAAGAAACATTGTTTGTGGTAAATGAAAAAAGAAATCAAGGGTCCATTTCAATGTTATATGTGACAATTCAATCTTACATGTGATAGCTCTACCTTATATGTGATATTTAGATCTGATTTGTGATATTTAGGTGTTGTATATGATATTTGGGTATTGTATGTGATATTTGGATGTTGCTTGTGACATTTGTTGTTTATACGTGATATTTGGGTGTTGTATATGATATTTGGATGTTGCTTATGACATTTGTTGTTTATACGTGACATTTGGGTGTTGTATGTGATATTTGGGTGTTGTATGTGATATTTAAGTGTTGCTTGTGACATTTGGATTTTTTATAAGTGACATTTGGGTGTTGTATGTGATATTTGGGTGTTGTTTGTGACATTTGTTGTTTATACGTGACATTTGGGTGTTGTATGTGATATTTGGGTGTTGCTTACATTAGAAAGACTGCAAATGAAAGTTACCAAAAATCTCATTTAACTTTGAATAACTAAGTTACAATCTCAACCCATCATCCCATTTCCTTCGTAGAACCAATCTATAGCAATGTGCAGTACAAACAATGAACTCAAAACTCAAACTTAAAGCAAACAAATTTTAAACAAACAAAAATCATCTTTGTCTTGCCGCTAGATGCAATGCGTCGCCCCATTGTTATCGTTAACATTTACAAATCTAGAAAATCCCCTGTAATTCAACTCCCTCATCACTGGCCCTGCCGACGTCGGATTTGACGACCCCGATAAGGAGGTCACTGACACCGAGTGGTTCTTGAAGATGAGATCGAAGCCGTAACAGGACCCTGATCCGAAGCCGTTAAAATTGATCCGAGAAGAATTGCATGTTGTCTAAATGGCAAATTCTTGGAGACATTTACCGACAAGAAGGGTGTGCAACTAATGAAAATTCCTAGCATGAAACGAAGACAATAATGGAAGAAGGACCTTCTCATGCGTAGCCCTTTCGGTTTTGATCTCTCTATAAGTCAGCTACTTCTTGGCGATGAAATGCCACGAAGATATAATGAGTATGAAAATGATCTCTGCAATCTCCCAAGAGCTAAGTTATTGCGGTTATGAGGCAATTTAGGTGGAGAAGAAATATCAAAGATTGCTTCACCATTTTGCGCAGCAAAATCTTGTTGCACTACTAACATACTTCTTCTCAATGACGCCATCGTATCATAAAGCATATAATCTCTTTCCAATACAAATTGCCGTCCTTGAAAGCAAGAAAACCCACAATAGAGCTATCCACAACAACAAAACTGGGTCATTCTAGATGCGCATCAAATTGCCGAACAACCCTTTAAAATACTAAATTGAAATGTCAATACACAAAGCAGAAATTGAAACATTTGCAAATGTTAAACCCCACAAAACTGAATTATGAACTAATAACTCTAAAAACCTTGTCAAATAAAATTTATTCAAATTGCTTATCCAAAGTACATTGGTTGAAACAGTGAAAGTGACCCAGAAAACAGTGAGAGTGACCCAGACCAAAAATTGGACCAAAGCTGCCGGCGAGTGCATATGAAGAGGCGTAGGCGACGGATCTGGAGGCGGCGGATCATCACGATGAGGAAGAGGGTGGCGGTGTAGGTGACGCCGATCTGGTCGAGCTTCGATCTTGACGACGGAGATAGAGTGAAGATGAGGGAGGAGTGGGGGATTCCAACGGATGAAGAGCTCAGGAGCTCCTTCAAGATCGCCGTCGCCCTCGCCCACCGCCCTGAGCTCTTCATCCAATGTCTTATGATCAGCACCGCCACCGTGCACGTTGTCACCGCGCAAACCACCGCTGCTCCCACCGCCACCTTCCCCATCAATCTCGATAAAAAAACCCCTAGGAACTCACAAATCTCTCAACAATCAAAAGAGAGAAATCAGGGGATCTCGGAGACTCAGGCTCTCAAAATTTGTGAAGGATGGAGGACGATTTAACTTGGGAAGGGTAATTTGGGAATGCCTTTATTGGGGAAGGGGCCAGTACACTGTTTGGGGGTTACTTGCACTTCTTTTTCAGAATAAGGGCTTGAGGGTAATGCTTTTTGGGCTGGGGAGAATAGCCAAACTTTTTTTTAATAATAATAATAATAATAATAATAATAATAACAATAATAACAACAAGAACAATAACAACAACAACAATAATAATAATAATATAATAATAATAATAATAATAATAATAATAATAATAAGGGAAAAGTGTTCCAAAGGTGACGCCTTAGATAATCATCGAAGGACACGGCCTAATATCACATGATTGAGCTACATTGTGGATGATCCGCTCCGTTGAACTTGATTTACATATTCTAAAACCCCAACACACCAAGTTTGGGGTGAACCCATCGTCGTTTGACCTTCCGTCGAGCCATGTGAAAAGTTCTATTCATTCGAAACCGTTAAAATTGATACGAGTGGATGAATGGTCAAAAGACAACGGGTTCACCCCAAACTTGATGTGTTGGGGTTTTAGAATATGTAGATCAAGTTTAACGGAACGAGTCATCCACAATGTAGCTCAATCATGTGATTTTAGACCGTGTCCTTAGATGATTATCTAAAGCGTCACCTTAGGAACACTTCTCCCTAATAATAATAATAATAATGACAATAATAACAATAAAAATAATAATAATAATAAAATAATAATAATAATAATAATAATAATAATAATAATAATAATAATAATAATAATAGTACAAATAAATATAATAATAATAATATAATAAAAAAAATAATATAATAATAATAATAACAATAATAATAATAATAATAGTAATAATAATAATAATAATAACAATAGCAATAATAATAATAATAATTAAAACAACAACAATAATATAATAATATAATATTAATATAATAATAATAATAATAATAATATTGTATGCATAAAGTACTGCTTTCCTCATAATCGGGCTTTTTTGAGCTGAAAATTTTTGGGAGAAAGAATCTCTTACTTTTCTTTACTTTTCTTCTTATTTTTTGCAAGCCAAACACATGATTGTGGGGGAAAACAGGGGATTTTCCTGCGTCAGGCCACTTTTTGCATTTTTTTGACGAAACAAACAGACCCTTAATTAATGATTAATGATGCCAGCCACTAATTGTAGGTGAATTGGATTTTCTTGAGAAATTTGCTGCCAAATATCCGCATCTGATAGCGTATGTGCCTTACATCATTGTTTATGTCTTGAGAAAGGTGGGCTTTAATAAACAAACGGCCAGTGCAACAAATCCGGAAAAATCTCTTTGCATGAGATAGAGGAAGAACAAATCATTACTACCTGTTATCTATCATTTTCTCTCATTTTCATAGATGCTTTCAATTTGGTATAGGATAGCGTCAATAGTATTACCCAAGTCTTTTGAAATGTATCCCAGATCTTTATATTTTGAATTGAGTCCCCCGATTCCTTTTAGGGGCTGTTTGGTTCGTTTCCTAGATATAGGAAAATACATTTCCATGTACAAAAACACAAGTTTTGAGTTTTTCAAACTTTTTCAAGAAATAGAATGTTTCGCTTTGGTTCATACAAAAAAATGGTGGAACACCAATATATTTATTTTTCTTGTGTTTGGTTCGCATGAAAAAAAAGGGAAAACTTTTGTTTATATGGCAAAAAGCCGACGTGACTACAGTTTTCGTCGATTTCACGAGGTTGAGGAAGGAATTAGGGGAGAGAAAAAAATCTGATGTGACGGCGATCAGTTTTCGTCGATTTCACGAGGTTGAGGAAGGAATTAGGGGAGAGAAAAAAATCTGATGTGACGGCGATTTTCACCGAGTTTCCCTTCTTCAACCCTAGCGAACCAAAGATGAGAAAAAAAAACCGACGGAAATCTTATATCCTACGTAGCCACGAAAAATCTGATGTAGAGGCGGTGTAAAACTTTTCCACCGAGTTAAAAAACGAACCAAACAGCGCCTTAACTACAGTCTGTAGAAATTAGTTACCCCGAACTCTTTATATTTTCAAAGTAGCCCCCCAGGTCTTTTACGTATTTTCAAATTGGCCCCACTATTTAGCACTGGGTTGGGAGATTTTAGGTACAAATTTCAAAACATTAACCTCATATATAGAACTAGTGTTAAAATATGAAGATTTGAGGGACAAATTTTCAAGATACTTGAATATACGATCCAAGCCAATTTCAAAACTCAAGTAATTTGGGGGGTGATTTAAGAACTCGACTGCACATGATCTAAGCCCACCAACATCCGGTCCGATCAAAATTATTACATCTAGTTTATTAGGAAAGAAAATGTATTTCTCGAATCTGTTTTGGATGGTAAAAAAAAAAATCATGAAATCGTGAAAGAAAAATGTTTATAAATCTATTGCGAACAAAATTGTAACTTCTCACAAAAGATTGAAATCGTGAAAGAAAAATGTTTATAAATCTATTGTGCATCGCACAAAGTTGATTACGGAAAAAGGTCTCATCTGTTGATGTTTTAGAAGAAATAAGAAAGGTGATGTTTGGCATGAATCCTTCACTGAAGTACTCGCCAACAGGCTAGCCCTTCTTTTGTCCTCTCTTGTTGTCTCATCTCAATCAACTTCTTAAAGTGAGTCATCTCAATCAACTTCTTAAAGTGAGAAATCTAACCTACACTCAATTCTAATTAGTCATGAGATAATCTTTCATTTCTCGAAAAGAGGAGGGTAAGCAATCATGTTTAAAATTGACTTCCAAAAGGCTTTTGATTGTGTAACTTAAATTTCATTTTAGAGCTTCTTCCTAAAAGAGAGTTTAGGCCTAAATTGTGTAGTTAGATTAAATATTTCCTCTCATCATCCACCTCGTGAATTATTGTTAATGAATCCCCATCCAACTCTTTCTCTCCTGGGAGGAGAAGCAACGAGACACTTCTCGTCCATGCTATTTATGCTCGTCGTTGATGTTCTTAATAAAATGCTTGTTATAAGCGTTGAGAATAATTCATTGTCTAAACTTGGACTCGAGGGAGATTTAAATGGTGTTCATTTATTTTAATTTGCCAATGACACCATCACTTTTTTGTTTACAAATCATCCAGACATGAAGTTCGGGCATTAAAAATTATATTTTTCCTTCCGTGAAGAAATATCGGGTTTGGGCATCAATTTTACTAAGTCCTGTCTGCTTTTTTTTTTTTTTTGTGTGGGAAAGATCCAAATCTAGAAAATATCTTCGTTGCAGATATTAATTGCAACTTAGAACCTCCCAATCAAGTATCTAGTCCTTGTAGTGAAAATGGGAAAATTAAATATAGATGACTGACAACCGCTCATGATAGATATTTAAAAAAAAAAGACTCAATTTGATAAAATTTCGTGTGGCATGGAAATGGTAACTTTTTGAGTAAGAGTCTATTGGAAAATAGTCTGTTGTTCAAAGGAAGGAGGACCAGATGTCATGGACCTTAAGCTTTTTAATAATGCTCTTCTTTCAAATTGGATGTGAAAAGCCATTTCAATTCAAATGAGAGTTTGGTTGACCATGTTCTCCTTTTTCTAGAATTGTATTTTTCAGCGAAGAATACTTTTGGAATATAGGATTAGGTTCTTTTTGCAAATTTTGGAAAGACAAATGGGTAGAGCATAATACCCGTAAACGTTTATATCCTTCTCTATCTAAGCTTGCTTGCTCTACTAATTCTTTGATTAAACAACAAGACAAAAGATTATTGGATGATTGCCCTTAGCAAGCTCTCATAAGGCATCCAACTATGTCTTTTTCAACAGAGGAAAAGAAAACTATGCTTTCTTCTATTGGAAATTTTAAACTCTAGACCGATGCAGACTCCCTATATTGGTCCTTACAGCAATCAACTCCTTTTATAAATTTCTCAACTCTAAAGGGAGTGCTTTGACCTATTCAGGTTTCTATTTGGAAATCAATTTAGTTATTGAAAGCTAAATTATTCTTTTAGCTTTTGGTCAAGGAAAAGTTGTAAATAGAAATGTAATCGTATAAGAAGGGTTGGGATGGCAGCAAGATGTGCGAACTATGTTTTACATCAGAAAGAGTCTACGAACCATCGATCTCTTTTTATTTTTTTTCCTACAACTTCGGGGGTTCAGAATTTTTTTCTTCGCAAGATGGGTTTAAATATCCAACCAAATATGTGTGTTTAATGTACATGTCTGTATTATTTGCAATTTTTATTTAAAGTAATGTGTAAAAAAAATTACATCAACACACGCTGCATAAATTGAATGATCTCATTGTTGTCGAAATGAGGGAGGAGGAAGGGAAAAAGAGGTTTAGCTCGCGGTTGGACCGCGAGCCAAATAGCAGGATTCGGAGGAAGCCACATTGATTGTGCATACAAGCCTAAGTGTTGGCTGTTATTTTCTTGTAGCTGCCCTTTATGATATTTTGTAAAATATTTAGGAGGTAATGGAAACCCAATCAAGGATCAAATGGGGAATGATGATGGGAACATGACGGTTTTTTATTTATCAGCTTTTGGTACCTTTAAACTATTAACTCTTGTGGTTGTGGGTTTTGTGAACTCTTGTAGTGGTTATGGAGATGTTTTTTATGTTTTTGTGAATTCTTGATATGTTTATGGTATGGTTGATATGTCAGTTCAAAAATGATACAGGCATACCATGTGTCACATCCTCAGCTACTCTCTCCTCTCTCTGCTACAGTAACCAAGGCCCACATGAGATTTATTTATCTCACGTGGGCCCTGGTTACTGTAGCATAAAGAGGAGAGTGTGGCCGAGGGTCACTCATGCCAGTTAGCTAGCCTTAGTTTGTGGTGAGTGACGTCTATTGGCCCATTCCCCACCTTCTAGCATCACTTTTCGTACATAGTTTTGTTATTAATACTTTTCATTCATAAGTGAGGCACGTTATTAAAATAGGAATCCTCACGGTGCGAAGTTCTGTGAACCACAAAAGGGAACAATGAAATGATATGTCTCCCCATTTGTTAAACCTCCGAGGTTCTGATATGATTTGCACTGTTACTTTAAAAAAAAAAAGGTTATAGAGTCAGCCAAATGGCCTAACTCAAACCTACGAGTCAATTCTCAAACTTAGCCTACAATTTTGTGAGAAAAGTAAGTCTTAACAAATTCAAATGCAGGGATGGGCATAAGTAGTCCTGTCCAAACGGGTCGGGCCGCCCAAAATCGGGCAGGCCCTGGGCCTGATTTTTTTTTTAATTTTTTTAATTTTCTAATTTTTTTATTTTTTATTTTTAAGAATACAAAGGGAAAGAAATAAACAAAATTTTGATAAAAATAATTATATTATTAATCATTTGTAATTATAGGATTTACAAATACAAAAAATCATAAAATTTAAAATGATAAAAATAATTTCTTTATTAATAATCAATTAATCATCTACAATTATAAATTTATTTTGGAATTCGTCACATCACAATAGATGAATACATCCCAAATGAATTAAAATTATATCATGTTTATTTAAATACAGTTATACAATTTACTTATATGATATACTTTTATATATACTAGATGCAATATATAGTATATACTTATAATTATACTTATGCACTTATGTATACTTATATAACTGTAATTCTATAATATACACATATAAGTATACTTATAACTACATTATATATATATATATATATATATATATATATATATATATATGATATACATATATTATATATATATGTATTATATACACATATATGATATAACAAAAGAGAGAGAGAAACA
>NW_017972855.1:15165-28365 GCF_001876935.1 Asparagus officinalis | reverse complement strand
TATATATATATATATATATGATATACATATATTATATGTAAATGTATTATATACACTTATAAGTTATAACATGAGAGAGAAAGAATCACATAAATATATCTTACTTATTTATAAATACGTATTATATAGTTATATATGTATTTGTTACATACTTACATTATGCTTATTTAAGCATAATTATAAAGATTTACTTATATGATATACTTTTATATATATTAGATGCAATATACTTATATATAATTATGCTTATTTAAGCATAATTATAAAGATTTACTTATATGATATACTTTTATATATATTATATGCAATATACTTATATATAATTATACTTATGCACTTATATATACTTATATAACTGTATTTCTATAATAAACACATATAAGTAGGGCCTCATGCACTGTAGCTAGAGGGGGTGGCCGGAGGTATGCCCGAGGATGTGCTTGTATTATTTTTTCATATATTATCGTAAATTATATAATAAGGTTGTGCGTCCTAGTCTCCTAGTGTGAACGAATGTGAGTGGGGACCACGAGCCCACGTGCTGCACCTTGTTTCCGCGTGAACGAAGCCGAAACCGCGTGATGAAGGCCGGCCCACCCGATTCTTACGTATATATAAAGCATGATTTTTTTTTCTTTAGTTTTTTAGGTGAGAGCGTGAGGGGGCAGCCGCAATTGAGAGCAAATGCAAAGTTGTGCGGCTACAGTGCAGGAGATTTGTGCAAGGTTTTTGTGCATCCTTTTGTAGAGAGTTATTGTGAGGGATTTGAGAGTTTGTTTGAGGGTTTAGTTTGTGAGTGATTGTAAACCCTAGTTGTATTCTCTCCCTCTATTAGTATATCTCCCCCCTCCTTGCCCCGTGGACGTAGGCAATTTGCCGAACCACGTTAAAATTGGTTGTACTGGTTTTGTGTGATTTGTAATAGCTTTTAGGGTCCCTCGACGCGCAGTCCTAGAGCTGACGAGAGGAAGAGCTAATATCCTACTTTGATAGGATATAGGCTTCAGATTCTTGTTCCCTTTGAGAAACAAGAATTCTTATTGCGACCTGACTCTCTTGTTGTGCTGCCGAAGTGCTGCCGAAATTTCCGCTGCGCGCAACAAGTGGTATCAGAGCCCAGATTTCAGATCTAGGGTTTTTTGGTGGAGGAAGATTCTTGTGTGAAGCTTAGTTCTTGGAGTTCTCGGCTTCGGTGGAGATAGCATTAGGAGTTGCCGTTGGAGATTTCGCTTTCCTCGTGTGGATAGGAGATCTATTTGGAATCCGATCTAGGGTTCAGTTGGGTGGTTCCTAATTCTATCAAATTTGTTCTTTCTCTACAATTTGGAGTTAGTTCGCAATGGGAGAAGAAGGTGAAAGCAGCAAATCGATGGCGGGTACAATACAAGTTGGTTTTCAAAACACCAAAATTAGTGTGGTGAAATATGACGGAAAAATCAACTTTGGTTTGTGGATGAGCGACGTACAGGATGCGTTAAATGCTCAGAATTTGGAAGAGACCATCATGGTCCACGAGAGGCCACCTAAATATGAAGAGGCGGTATGGGAGAAAATGAATAGGAACGCTTGTGGGGTGATCAGGTCCTGTTTGGAACAGGAGCTGAAGTATGATGTGATTGGGGTGACGTCTGCGATGAAGATGTGGGAAATTCTCAACAATAAGTACCTTACGAAGAGTGTTGAGAACCGATTGCACTTGCTGCGTAGGTTATTCAGATTCCAGATGTCCAGAGGCACCTCGCTTGCGGCTCATGTGAACAACTATACGAAGTTGTTGTCGGACTTGGCGAATGTTGATGAGAAGATATCGGATGAGTACAAGGCGATTATTTTGTTGGGCTCCTTACCGGATGAGGAGTATGATACCTTCGTGCTCACTTTGTTGAACGGGAGATCTTCTATCAGCTATAGTGAAGTGACTAACGCTTTGACGAACTACGATTTGAGGAGGAAGGATAAGGAGACTTCCCGCGCTAGTACTTCAGGAGAGGCCTTGTCGACAAGAGGTAGAAGCCCATATCCGAAAGGTGGTAACAGAGGGAGGTCAAAGTCTAGAGGCCGTCACCAACTAACAAAGAACCAATGTGCATTCTGCAAGGAGCAGGGACATTGGAAGAGAGACTGCCCGAAGCTCAAGGAGAAAGAGAATGGCAAGAAAAAGGGCCCGAAGGCCAATGAGGTGAACATTGCGAAAGGCGATGATTCCGATGATTCGTGCTTTTCTCTACTGATTACTCCGGAGGTGAACCATGTGGATGCATCAGATTGGATGCTTGATTCCGGCGCTACCTTTCATGTGACCCCTAGGCGAGACTGGTTTGCATCTTTTGAGAAAGTCGACGGGGGCGTTGTTGTCATGGGAAATGATCAATCCTGTGGCGTTTGTGGGATAGGTACCGTGCGGATTAGGATGCACGATGGAGTAGTCCGTGAGTTGAAGGAGGTGAGATTTGTTCCTCAACTGAAGAAAAATCTTATCTCAGTTGGAGCTTTGGAGGCGAAGGGATTCAAGGTGACTTTCGAAAACGCTGTAGCGAAGGTTACTAAGGGATCATTGGTGGTGATGAGGGGAGTCCGCAATCGGAATTTGTATTATCTGAAGGGAAGCACCGAGATTGGCCAGGTTGCTTCGGCTATTTCAGAAGCGGACATGAGCAGACTTTGGCACTATAGATTGGGGCACACAGGTGAAAAGTCACTGCAGACATTGTGCAAGCAGGGGCTATTGAAGGGAGCCAAGAGTGGGAAGATTGAGTTCTGTGAGCACTGTGTTCTTGGCAAGAAGACGAAGGTGAAGTTCGGGACTGCCATTCATCAGACGAGGGGCATCCTGGATTACGTGCACACAGACGTTTGGGGTCCCACCAAGACTGCATCACTTGGTGGTCGACATTGGTTCGTCACTTTTGTAGATGACTATTCTAGGCGTTGTTGGGTGTACACCATGACGAAGAAGAGTGAAGTCCTAGATTTGTTTGTGGAGTGGAAGAAGAGATTGGAACTGCAGACTGGGAGAAAGATCAAGACGTTGCGATCCGACAACGGTGGTGAGTATACTTCTGACCCCTTTCAGCAGCTATGTCGAGACGAGGGCATAGAGAGACACTTCACAGTTAGTCATACACCGCAGCAAAATGGGGTGGCAGAGAGGTTGAATCGGTCTTTACTGGAGAAGATCCGATGCTTATTGTCGCAGAGTGGTTTGGAGAAGATCTTTTGGGCTGAGGCACTTACATATGCGAGCCACCTCATTAATAGGCTGCCTTCATCTGCGATTGAGGGGAAAACCCCTATGGAGATGTGGTCGGGAAAGCCAGCACATGACTATGACCAGCTCAAGGTATTCGGGTGCCCTGCATATTATCATGTTAGAACTGATAAATTGGAACCTCGAGCTAGGAAGGCCATATTTGTAGGATTCAAGCGTGGTGTCAAGGGATACAAGCTTTGGGATCCAGTTGATAAAAAGATTGTTCTGAGTAGGGACGTCACATTTGATGAGGCTTCTATCTTGAAGCTTCCCAGCTCTCATCAGGTGGAGAGCGACCCGACGGAGGAGATATCGCAGGTGGTGGAGATCGATGCAGCTCCACATTGTCCAGATGGTACAGTATCCATGCAGGTGCCGACTGAGGTGACGCCAGGCGAGCACGACGATGACACGGAGGATACGAGTACAAATGTGCAGGATCAGGAACCGACGGCTCAGGTTCAGGATTCTATTGCGGCTAGGAGACAGAGGAGAAACATACAGATGCCAGCACGGTATGCCGACACAGTTGCGTATGCACTTCCGGTGGAGAGTATCGATGAGTTAGTGCCTACTACATTCAGAGAGGCCGAGCAGAGTTCGGAGGCTGATTCGTGGCAGGTGGCTATGCAGGAGGAGATGGAATCTCTTCATAAGAACGATACATGGGAGCTTGTTGAGCTTCCAAAGGGGCGGAAAGCAATTGGTTGCAAGTGGGTATACACGAAGAAGGAGGGCATTGAAGGCACTCCGTTGAGATTCAAGGCTAGGTTGGTTGCGAAGGGCTATGCACAGGAGGAAGGTATTGACTATAATGAGGTTTTCTCTCCGGTGGTGAAGCATTCTTCGATTCGGATTTTGCTAGCTTTGGTGGCACAGTATGGTTTGGAATTAGATCAGTTGGATGTGAAAACGGCATTTCTTCATGGTGATCTTGATGAAGAAATATATATGACTCAGCCATTGGGATTCCGAGCTGCAGGGAAAGAAAAATTAGTTTGCAAACTGAAGAAATCGCTATACGGTTTGAAGCAGTCTCCTCGACAGTGGTATAGGCGATTCGATGGTTTTATGCTTGGTCATTCGTACACTCGGAGCCAGTTTGATCCTTGCGTATATTTTCGCAAGTTGAAAGGAGGTGCGTATATTTATTTGTTGCTCTATGTCGATGACATGTTGGTTGCCTCTATTTCCAGGTCGGCTATAGATGAGTTGAAAGTTCAGCTTTCAAATGAGTTTGAGATGAAGGAATTGGGCGAGGCGAAGCGCATTTTAGGGATGGAGATCGGCAGAGACAAGAAAAATGGCAGAATTTGTTTGACACAGGTGGCTTATTTGAAGAAAGTTCTACAGCGATTCCATGTTAGCATGGATACGAAGCCAGTTAGTGTACCATTGGGAGCCCATTTGAAGCTTTCAGCTGGTCTCTCACCGAAGTCAGTTGAAGATCGTGAGTTGATGTCGAAGACTCCATATGCGAGCGCGGTTGGGAGCTTGATGTACGCGATGGTATGTACGAGGCCAGATTTGTCACAGGCGGTAAGTATTGTTGAATATCATTTCTCCATGATAATGTTTTGATGATAACAATTTATATTTTGTGTGCACTAACTTTCATATGCAGATTTCAATATCAGAATATGTACAAGTGCAAGTGAATATCAAGGCATTTTGAAGTGAAGAAAATGAAGAACAAAAGATAATGTATTTGAATTTTTCTTTGCTTAGAATATTTGTACAAGCCTTGATCACACACACGCACACACACACATTTTTAGAATACACTAACACAGGCTTAGTGTGTTGGTTAACTATAGAAATCCCCTATGTTAACCATTAGAATAATAGTTAAAACTTAATTATAAAAACTCATTATTTCTGAATTTTTGATCTTAATAGTCGACTAATTAGGATAGTAGTCGATTACTCATGTATATAACTCAAATACAAGTTTCTGTCTTTTTACAGTATAGTCGACTAATAGAGATTATAGTCGACTACTGAGATGTTTGACAGAAACATAAGTTTCTGTCTTTTTACAGTGTAGTCGACTAATGACTACAGTAGTCGACTACTGAAGAAAAATATAAATTTTCAAGTTTCTGTCTGAACTCAGTGTAGTCGACTAATTATCATTATAGTCGACTACTGAGAACATTTTCCGAAAACACAGAGTCTGTCTGAACTCAGTGTAGTCGACTAATGACTACAGTAGTCGACTACAAGAGACTTGAGTTTGGCTCGTGTCATTGAGTTGACTTTGAACTACCTCCGCCACATTGTGCTGGCTTAGGGTTCTGAATCACTGGGGGTTGACTTTTTGTCGCAACGCGCTGTCCGGCGTTGACCTAAGGTTACGCGTTGACCGGCGCCCACCTTAGGGTTTTGAACCGCGTGGGTTGACTTCTGTCGTCACGTGTTGACTTTCGTTGCCACGTGTTGACTTTTGTCGCAACGCGCTGTCCGGCGTTGACCTAAGGTTACGCGTTGACCGGCGCTCACCTTAGGGTTTTGAACCGCGTGGGTTGACTTTCGTCGTCACGTGTTGACTTTCGTCGTCACGTGTTGACTTTTGTCGCAACGCGCTGTCCGGCGTTGACCTAAGGTTACGCGTTGACCGGCGTCCACCTTAGGGTTTTGAACCGCTGGAAGTTGATGTGTGAAGTTCACCCCTATTTTCAACCGTCGGCGCGGGAAAATCAACTTTTGTGGAAACATTGGGGGGTAAAAGAAATGATTCGTGGTATCAAACTGTCGCGCGGGGGTCAAAACTCGGGCAAAACACCCTTGGGTGCCTCGGCAAGGCCGAGACACCAAAGGGGTGTCTCGGCATTGCCGAGACACCCATGAGGTGTCTCGGCAAAGCCGAGACACCCTTGAGGTGTCTCGGTTTTGCCGAGACACCTAGTGGTGTCTCCCCCTTAGTGGTCCCCTCCGTTTCGTCTTTTAGTCCCTCTTTCATTTGAATTTCAAGAGAGAGGTTTATGGTCCCCCCCATTTGAAATAACCCTTTTCACACTTGAATTTTCAAGAGAGAGGTTTATGGTCCCCCCCATTTGAATTAACCCTTTTCACACTTGAATTTTCAAGAGAGAGGTTTTTTTTAGTTAAAATCTTTGGGGGGTTTTGTGAAAATTCGGCTGAAATTTTGTGGGGGGTTTGCAGGACCAATCTGTAAAAGCTGATTCATCTGCATGTGTGGATTTTATCCTGAATTTGTTGGATGCTCAAGTCACGAGACCAACTAATGAAGTTGATGCGTCAGTGACTCTCGTATTTATAGGATTTTTGGCAAATCCTCAGCCATCAACGGGTTTGATAAGCCTTTACCGACTACCGTTTGAGTCGGGCTAGTATACGGATTGTTTAAGTCCGCTCCCATGTGACGTTTTAGCTAAAAGAGTTAACCCTTTTAGTGCTACGATATTGAATACGTAGACTTCGTCTTTCTCACGGGAATAGACTACCCGGCGACGCGTGTTAGGCGTTGTCTTTAGGATTTTTGGCTAATCCTCAGCCTTCAACGGATTTGATTAGCCTTTACCGACTACCGTTTGAGTCGGGCTAGCATGCGGATTGTCTCAATCCGTTCCGCATGTAACGTTGTGCTAAGAGAGTGAATTCTCTTAGACTTTGTGCTATGATGTTGAATACATAGACTTCGTCTTTCTCACGGGAATAGACTACCCGGCAACGCGTGTTAGGCGCTGACTCATCCCTTCTTAGGCTTCGGGATGAAATTCCCCAGACTGGAATTCTGGTGTCTTCTTCAATCGGTAAAAGACTAAACCGGCAACGCGTGTTAGGCGCTGACTCATCCCTTCTTAGGCTTCGGGATGAAATTCCCCAGACTGGAATTCTGGTGTCTTCTTCAATCGGTAAAAGACTAAACCGGCAACGCGTGTTAGGCGCTGACTCATCCCTTCTTAGGCTTCGGGATGAAATTCCCCAGACTGGAATTCTGGTGTCTTCTTCAATCGGTAAAAGACTAAACCGGCAACGCGTGTTAGGCGCTGACTCATCCCTTCTTAGGCTTCGGGATGAAATTCCCCAGACTGGAATTCTGGTGTCTTCTTCAATCGGTAAAAGACTAAACCGGCAACGCGTGTTAGGCGCTGACTCATCCCTTCTTAGGCTTCGGGATGAAATTCCCCAGACTGGAATTCTGGTGTCTTCTTCAATCGGTAAAAGACTAAACCGGCAACGCGTGTTAGGCGTTGACTTATCCCTACTTAGGCTTCGGGATAAAATTCCCCAGACTCGGATTCTGGTGTCTTCTTCAATCGGTAAAAGACTAAACCGGCAACGCGTGTTAGGCGTAGACTTATCTCTATTTAGGAGTTGAGATAAAATTCCCCGTGCACAAAGTGCACAGATTGGAAGTTGGGAATTGTGTCTTTTCTAAGAGCAAAGACAGACTTGGAAATGGGAGAGGAAGAATTTTATATTCTATCTCCCGGTGCTGAAGAGGAAGAATTTTATATTCTATCTACAGCTGGAAAGGAAACTCGAGGTGGGATCTCCACCCCCAGAATCCTGCAGGCTGAAACTAAGAGTGGGATCTCCACTCCGAGAATCGGAAAGGTTCGAACGACCCTAACTTTTATAGGATTGGTCATTTGAACCCAAAGAATCCCTCATTCATTGAGGAGAAAACCCAATTTCAACCCTAACTTTTATAGGTTTGGTGGAAAAGGGGACAAAGGTGGATTTTCGTTTATCGAAAAGGAATGATTCGGTCTTAGTCTTAACTATTTGTAGGCTTGACTAAGTGAGATCGGGAACAATCCTAACTTTTATAGGTTTGACTGTTCGAATTGAAAGTGGACCTTTCGTTCATGGAAGGAATCGAGAGAGGAATTTGGCTTTGGTCCTAACTTTTATAGGTTTGACCTGAAAGCAAAGAAAGTGGAATACAGGTAGCAAAGAAAGTGCCAACTCGTATTATCACTCAAATGAAGACTTCAACGCTAGGTGATTATGACCTAACATGTTGAGTCTGAGAAATGCCAACGACGGGCAGATGGAAATGTTGGTGGATCCACCGTCGTTTAATTTGATCAGCGGATGGTTTGGTGAGGAAAGATTAACCTATCAGAGGATTGGATCTCATCTCACAAAAATAACTCATAAGAGTTAGAGAATTTTGATAAAAATAAGAAGAAACATTCTGACATTCAGAGTTCGAACGTAGATTTCTTATTCATCAATTCTACAATGACTGGGTTATCCCTAAGAATACCCATGTGGTATTCTTCTGGGAACTTCCCGATACATTGGTTATCCTGAAGATACTAAGGATAGTATTTTTTCAGGAACTTGCCGTTTATCGGCATCATAAGCCGGTCACCGTCCTTGGTGACAAGGCGATATGCGCCACTCGAGTAGACTGTCTCCACTACGAATGGTCCCTCCCATTTGGGTTCAAATTTACCCTTCTTCTTGGAGTTAAGGATCATAGGCCGCCTTTCAGCTAGAACCAAATCCCCTTCTTTGAAACTCCTTTGTCGTACCTTTTTGTCGAAGGCTCGAGAAATTCTAGCTTGGTAAAACTCAATATGCTGTTGAGCTTCCAGGCGCTCTTCATCGAGCCTCTCGAGTTCTTCGAGGCGCTTCTGATGTTGTTCTTCGGTCGACATCTGGGTTGAAAGAGCGATCCGAAGAAGTTCTTCGAGGCGTTTCTGATGTTGTTCTTCGGTCGTCATCTGGGTTGAAAGAGCGATCCGAAGAGACGGGATTTGAATCTCCAATGGAAGAATAGCTTCACATCCGTATACCAGTGAATACGGGGTTGCTCCCGTCGGTGTGCGCACCGTGGTCCGATAGGCCCATAGAGCCGCGCCAAGCTTGTCATCCCAGTCTCGTTTATTAGTTTTCACGATCTTTGACAAGAGTTTGATGATAGTCTTGTTGAAGACTTCAGCTAATCCATTCACTGTAGGATTATAAGCCGTCGACGAGATATCCTAAATTTTAAACTTTTCGCAGAACCTTATGAAGGCGTTGCTGACAAACTGAGGACCGTTGTCATGTATGATTCGTCTTGGAACACCATACCTATAGATGATATGGTGCTTGATGAATGCAATGACATTACTCGTTTTAACTTCTCTGAGTGGAACTGCTTCGGCCCATTTGGAGAAGTAATCGGTAATTGCCAGGATGAATCGATCACCTTTGACTGATGGGGGGTTTATAGGGCCAACAATGTCCATTCTCCAAGTCTCGAACGGCCATGACATAACCGAAGGATGTAGATGCTCCGGAGGTTGGTGCATGTAATTCGCATGTATTTGACATGCATCACACTTTCGAGCATACGTGACTGCATCGCTCATCATGGAAGGCCAAAAATACCCCATTCTTCTGATGCGATCATAAAGCTTGGGGCCAGGTTGGTGTGCGCCACACTCCCCTTCATGCGCCTCCCTAAGGACCTCTTCAGCTTCTTTGGTTGATAAGCAACGCAATAGCAAACCATCGTACCCCCTGCGGTACAACGTTCGATTCTCCGTGTTATAATAGAATCTTAGTGCTCTTCATCGGATCGACTCTCTTTCCTTCACATCTTCTGGCAAGATTCCATGCAAGACGTAGTCGATGATGGGGAAACGCCAATCTCGTGGTTCGAACTCGACTCGAGTAGCGTGCGCTTCTCGAACCTCTCCTTCTTTGGCATCTTCATTGTAAAGCGGTATTAGTGTTTGCGGAAAAAGTTGTTGTATTCATTGCTGCATTCATTACAACTTCAATCGTTACAATGAAACAAAAAGATAGCCTTTTTATAAGACTCTTACACAATGAAAACAAAAAAAATACAACTCTTTTCAAACAAACGCAAGATCCGTTTATCATCTCTTGCTTGCGTGGGTCTTTGGCCTGTGACGGGGACGTTGATATCCGTGGACCACCGGGCAATCAAATCTATTCTGAAAGAATCGGACAGAGCTTCGTCGATCCGCGTGAGATCTAGAAGCTTTGAAGCGTCTATCTCGGCTAAAGCGAGATATGAGCTCTTCTTAGTATTAACGCCAAGGGCTAATACTAAGGATCGGACGGGTGATGTGATGAAGGCACTGATGTAGACCTCTCCTCTCCTTGTTGAAGCGCACGACCACTCTTCACTGCAGCAGGGCTTCGCCAAGACTCTCCAAAAATCCTCCTCTAATCAAGGCACCAAGGGGGTCTATTTATAGGCTCTAGGAGTAGGTAAGGGGGGGAAGGCTCTGATGTGGACCTCTCCTCTCCTTGTTGAAGCGTACGAACACTCTTCACTGCAGCAGGGCTTCACCAAGGGTCTCCAAAAATCCTCCCTTTAAAACAAAGAGCAAGGGGGGTATTTATAGGTGAATGAGGGCTCTAGGGGGCCTAGACACCCCCTGGTGTCTCGGCCATGGCCGAGACACCCTTGGGGTGTCTCGGCCATGGCCGAGAAACCCCTGGGGTGTCTAGGCTTTTCCTAGACACCCCCGGGGTGTTTCAACCTCCCGAGACTCCGTTTGAGTTGATTCGGTAGTTTTCCCTGTAGATTCTTCGTCCGAACTCGGATTTGAGTGATTCTGGGTGCGTTGTATGCTTGACGAAGAGTTCGATCCGCTCTGGTGGTTGGATTATTTGTAGAGTGGTCGAGGCATGAAGGGCGTTGTCATTTTTGTGAACACCGCCGGGTTCCCGATTGGTCCGGGTCTTGGTTGTTCCGAAATCCTATAAGCTCACGTAGCTCGTCGATTCACTTCAGTCATTCGTCGACGTTAATTGGACTCCTGTGGCTCGGATAGTGACGTTCTTCGTCGCTCTTTAACACTGAACCGTTCGTGGAGACCTATAGGCAATTTTCAATGCCTACAGATACCCCCTCCAAAGTGTTCCGGACTCGTTTCTTTTATAGAAGAGGCTGGAATACTTTGGATGTGATTGGTCTAGCCTTCAGTCAGTGTAAGGACCTGTAGTTAGCTTCAACTCTTGGCTCCTTCGATTTTCGGTCTATTCGATGCTTTGACGAATAGCCGAAGTTCTTCCGGCACTGCGTTTATCGCTTGGCCGTCGTCGGAGTCTCGAGTTTGCAGCTGATGAATTGAGTTTGGCTCGTGTCATTGAGTTGACTTTGAACTACCTCCGCCACATCGTGCTGGCTTAGGGTTTCGGACCACCGCGTGTTGACTTTTTGTCGCAACGCGTTGACTGGCGTTGACCTAGGGTTATGCGTTGACCGGCATTGACCCTAGGGTTTTGAATCGTCGAACGTTGATTTGTGTGGATTTTGAATCCTCGAACGTTGACTTTTGTCGCAACGCGTTGACTGGCGTTGACCTAGGGTTACCCGTTGACCGGCGTTGACCCTTAGGTTTTGAATCGTCAAACGTTAACTCGTGTTGCAACGCGTTGACTGGCGTTGACCTAGGGTTACGCGTTGACCGGCGTTGACCCTTAGGGTTTCGAATCGTCGTTAACACAGTTTATACTCGTACGTTTGCTGGAGTATACACAGTTTAAGCTCTTAAGGTATTGGAGCAGGGCGGTCCCGGATGTTGGGGCTGCAGGACCAACTATTAAAGCTGATTTTTCTGCATGTGTGGATTTTATCCTGAACTTGCTGGATGCTCAAGTCACGAGACCAACTAGTGGAGCTGGTGCACCAATGACTCACATTTATAGAATTGTTGGCAAATTCTCAGCCATCAACGGGTTTGATGAGCCTTTACCGACTACCGTTTGAGTCGGGCTAGCATGCGGATTGTTTAAGTCCGTTCCGTATGTAACGTTGTGCTAAGAGAGTTAACGCTCTTAGTGCTACGATATTGAATACGTAGACTTCGTCTTTCTCACGGGAATAGACTACCCGGCAACGCGTGTTAGGCGTTGACTTTAGGATTTTTGGCTAATCCCCAGCCTTCAACGGATTTGATTAGCCTTTACCGACTACCGTTTGAGTCGGGCTAGTATGCGGTTTGTTTAATCCCGCTCTCATGTGACGTCAAGCTAAAAGAGTTAACCCTTTTAGTGCTACGATATTGAATACGTAGACTTCGTCTTTCTCACGGGAATAGACTACCCGGCAACGCGTGTTAGGCGCTGACTTATCCTTACTTAGGATTCAGGATAAAATTCCCCGTGCGTGTGAGGCACGGATTATGGTGTTATAATAACAACCTGCCACAATGTTGAATATGTGGTCTTTTGTCCTTTTTACGGTCAAGGACTAACCGGCAATGCGTGTTAGACATAGGCTTTGGGATTTTTGGCAAACCCCCAGCCATCAACGGGTTTGATGTGCCTTTACCGATTACCGTTTGAATCGGGCTAGCATGTGAATTATTAAAACCCGTTTCACATATAACGTTGCGCTAAGAACTGTCGGAAGGTTTGATTACTCGATTTGAAAGTGGACCTCTCGTTCATTGGGGGAATCGAGAGGGGATTTTGGCTTTGGCCCTAACTTTTATAGGTTTGACCAGAAAGCAAAGAAAGTGGAATACGGGTAGCAAAGAAAGTGCCAACTCGTATTATCACTCAAAGGGAGACTTTTAATGCTAGGCGTTTAGGACCTAGCACATTAAGTCTGAGAAATGCCAATGACGGGCAAATGGAAATGTTGGTGGATCCCCTGTCGTTTAGTTTGATCAGCGGATGGTTTGGTGAGGAAAGATTAACCTATCAGAGGATTGGATCTCATCTCACGAAAATAACTCATAAGAGTTAGAGAATGAGAATAGGAAAAGACATTCTGACCTTCAGAGTTCGAATGTGAATTTCTTATTCATCAATTCTACAATGATTGGGTTATCCCTAAGAATATTAACATTCTTTTGGGAACTTCTCGTTACACGAATTATCCACCCCCAGCTTTCTTGCAAAACTGGGTGTAACGAGGAGTACGTTATCCTCAATCGCATGTTCAGGTTATCCTTAAGAATATATGATTTTCTAGGAACTTCCCGTTACATAAATCG
>NW_017972855.1:0-15087 GCF_001876935.1 Asparagus officinalis | reverse complement strand
GGAGTTTTAAGGAGCAGTTTATACTCTTATACTTGTCGGAGTGTGGTGACCAATTGGCTTACCCTAGCGTTATAACGCCGGCTTCAACCAAGGTTTGGATGCTATTCTTTAAAGTAAAGCAAGCCTTGGTGGGATGAAGGATCCTCCTGTGGTACGCGCAGTACTTCGGATCCGCAGAATCGTCAGCTTCCTCCTGATTCATGATGGGCGGGAACTTGATTTTATTGTTTTCGAGAAGAGACTCGAAGATGGTGGGAATGTCATCGTCCTTGAACGAGTACTCTTCCTGGGCCTCTCGATCCGAAGTCTTCTGCTGTCTTCGGAGCGGCTGTTGTGGCGTTTGATTATCGTCAATAACTGTTGTAGGCGCGTCCCCTTCATTATGAGGTACGAGACTCGAATTCAGAGGGCTAACCATCGGTTGGCTCCTCTCGGCTTTCCTCCTTCTGAGGAAGCGTTCGACCTGTTCTCCGCGTACCTTCAACTCTTTCCAGGTATTGAGCGGCTCCATTCCCATAACATCCAAGACGTTAACGGACAAATTGTTATGACAAGTCTGCAAGATGAACTCCTCCGTGACGGGATCCTTGCAGTTGGCGGGCCCGCGAAGGGTGCCAACGAATGACCGAACCATCAAAGGCTCATTGCCAGAGATCACCCCCAAATGGGACTTGAAGTAGATTAGATGCTGAGTGGGGGAGCCATTCCCGCCGAACGGCGTGAAGTTGATCAGGTTGAACTTCGCCGGATACGGGATCGAATCCCACTCTTTCGGGTAAGGACACGGAATGCCGGTCCTCTTCACCTCTCGATCAGACATCAGGGCGTCGATTTTTCTTTCGAGATCCTTCATCTTTTCGGCCTCATCTATACCCTGCTTTGGATAATTTTCGAGAGGAATAATACGACCACCCCCAGTGTTGTCATTACTGGTGGGTCCACCCCCAGCGTTGTTATTTTTAGTGGGGCCACCCCCAGTATTCTTGGGTGGCGCATTGGTCATGACGACTTCGTCCACTTCCGGATCGCTGTCAATTGCGGCGTTCTGGGTGCGACGGCTGGATTCAACTAGCTGATTTGACAAAGCTCGGATTTGTTGGTCGTGCATTTGTCTCATCTCCTGCATAGCCATTTTCATTTCAAACTTGAAGATTTCCTTCTGCTTAGCCAGGGCCTCTTCAATGATTTTGGCTATCTGCTCGGTGTTGACCATGAACACTTCTCGAGCTTGCGCTATGCTAGACGTTGTATTGTCAGAGGCAAGAGCGGAATGAGAATCTGAGAGCTCATTATCGGAATGGACTTCTTCATGGATCCCATGGTCGTCGTTATATCCGACGGCTTCTAGCTGAAGCTGAGCTATTCCCGAATTGACTCCGCTTCCTGAAGAAAAATTAGGGTCGGAACCACTTGAAATAATTGGAGATTTTCCCTTGTTGACCATGTTGATGGTAACTTCTAGGAGTTCCTCATCTCGAGCAACCGATCCTCTTTGGTGTAAATGCCTTGATTTGGGCTTCGTCGTTCCATCGGAGATTCTCTCGAATATCGAGACCCTCTGTGGAGCGGTCTTGGGGCAGCTACATGTTGATAATACTGCCCTGATAAATTTGGTACACGGACAGTGAGAATCCGCTTCCTGGGTGTTTCTCTTTCGAGATTCATTCGCACCCCCAGCCTGATAGTACAACTCACTGACGTTGCAGTCGGAGTAACCTATCGGCTGCTCACATGGGTTCTCAGGTATAACGCGTTCGTCTGTCCGACGCGTTTTCTTCTGAGTAAACATTGCCTTGTTGGCCCCTGCAAGAGTCGCACGTTCGGAATCACACCTTTGTGAGGGTGAAACCTTAACGGGCTCTTGGTCTTTTGCACGTACCGCTAAGCTGGCCGTTGCAGGAATCCGTTTGTTAGGAAGTCGCGTACGACCCCCAGTCCGGGTGTTGGCTTGCAGCTCGTTCAATGATCTCCATCTCTCCTTATCAAGTGCTTTTCTTCGATTCTCGGGTAGAGCGCCGATACGATCCTTCAGAGGATTCCTAAACTTGAGGAAATCCACGCTGCGGTGGGGCTTTACTGGAGGTTCGGGATCTGAAGTTGACGAAGGCCGGAGAGCAACGTCGCCTGCTTTTGCCTTAGGCGCTGATTTGGCCTTTGGCACCCAAACTCGTTTGGATTTCGGCGATCCCTTAACTACCTCTTCCTTTTGCATTCCTCGTGCTTTTTGCACCAGGGCTCGGGCATGCGCACGCAAGGCGTGGCGCTTCTGGATTCGCTCCTCGAGAGTAGAACGGGTTCTTTTGACATGAACCCATTTGTTCGTTTCTGCTTTGGAGGAGGGGTTGGTTGTTCTCCGTTGTTGCTCTTGGCATTGTCTGGATTTTAGATCCACATTATAGCGGATCCCATCCCTTGGCTCCAAAGCCTCGGCCAGCTGTCGAGCAAGACGTTGACGCTGTCTTTGTCGTGCTCTCTTTGATAATGCCGGAGCGTCTTCAGAAGTCATCTCCTCGGCGGAAGAGGAGTCCGGATCTGCGATCTCGACCACGTTGGACGACACGGGGATGTCACGTGGTGCAAGTGCAGAGGCGGCAACGGGGTCGGGATCTTGGGTCTTTGAGCCGAGGGTCCCGCGAACGACTCTGGAGGAGGATGCCTTCTTGCGCCTACTTGGAGAGGCGGATCTGGAGGAGGAGGAAGAGAGGCCTTCTTCGAACTTTTGCCGATCGAACTCGCATTCGATCTCTTCATTCACCCGGATCTTGAATGCCGGTTGCGTCACGACGGCGTCGGTAGGGATGCCGTTGGCTCCCACTGTGGTCACCAGCTTGTTTGCGAAAAAAGTTGTTGTATTCATTGCTGCATTCATTACAACTTCAATCGTTACAATGAAACAAAAAGATAGCCTTTTTATAAGACTCTTACACAATGAAAACAAAAAAAATACAACTCTTTTCAAACAAACACAAGATCCGTTTATCATCTCTTGCTTGCGTGGGTCTTTGGCCTGTGACGGGGACGTTGATATCCGTGGACCACCGGGCAATCAGATCTGTTCCGAGAAAATCGGGCAAAGCTTCGTCGATCCGCGTGAGATCTAGAAGCTTTGAAGCGTCTATCTCGGCTAAAGCGAGATATGAGCTCTTCTTAGTATTAACGCCAAGGGCTAATACTAAGGATCGGACGGGTGATGAAGGCTCTGATGTGGACCTCTCCTCTCCTTGTTGAAGCGCACGAACACTCTTCACTGCAGCAGGGCTTCGCCAAGGGTCTCCAAAAATCCTCCCTTTAAAACAAAGAGCAAGGGGGTATTTATAGGTGAATGAGGGCTCTAGGGGGCCTAGACACCCCCTGGTGTCTCGGCCATGGCCGAGACACCCCTGGGGTGTCTAGGCTTTTCCTAGACACCCCCGGGGTGTTTCGACCTCCCGAGACTCCGTTTGAGTTGATTCGGTAGTTTTCCCTGTAGATTCTTCGTCCGAACTCGGATTTGAGTGATTTCAGGTGCGTTGGATGCTTGACGAAGAGTTCGATCCACTCTGGTGGTTGGATTATCTATAGAGTGGTCGAGGCATGAAGGGCGTTGTCCTTTTTGTGAACACCGTCGGGTTCCCGATTGGTCCGGGTCTTGGTTGTTCCGAAATCCTATAAGCTCACGTAGCTCGTCGATTCACTTCAGTCGTTCGTCGACGTCAATTGGACTCCTGTGGCTCGGATAGTGACGTTCTTCGTCGTTTTTTAACACTGAACTGTTCGTGGAGACCTATAGGCAATTTTCAATGCCTACAATTAGGAGTTGGTGAGTTCTTACCGTAACAAACTGCTCTGCTTCGGGAGGTTGTGCCAGAGATACGGCCAATGCTGCTAACGCATCTGCATAGGTATTCTGTAGTCGTGGAATATGTTCGATAAAGAATCCTTTGAATGATTCCGCCATCTCCACTGCCATCTTATGGTATGGTATCAAATATTGACTTCGGACTTCATATTCTCCTTGCACTTGCTTGACTATTAGCTGAGAATCGCCGAAAGCCTCGAGATACTCAACCCCCAGCTCCTTAGCGAAATTGAGTCCTATAATCAATGCATTATACTCTGCTACATTATTCGAGCATGGCTCGGTTAGCGAGTAGGCTCGAGGCATCACATGTTTTCCTGGGGAGACTAAGACAACTCCCACTCCGGAAGAAATCTTAGACCTCCCAGGAGCACCTGTGACAATAGCTGCTCGGGAAGCGCCATCGAAGTACAAACGCCATACTTGTTGGTGCGAAGTTGCGTTGACTTCGTGGGTTTCATCGGGTAGGTCGTCATATATCTCGGCGGTTTAAAATGTAAGTCGTATTGGGACAAGAGTAAGGCCCATTTTGCTAATCGCCAGCTCATGGAAGCTGGTTGAGTCATGAATACTCAAATCGGATTAACTTTAGAGATGACATAAATGGTCTGCCCGACCAGATAATGCCGCATCTTCTGAATAGCGAACACCAAGGCGAGGCATTCTCTCTCAATCATAGGATATCGCGATTCGGCGCCTACCATGGTTCGGCTCAAATAATATACTGCCTGCTCATGACCGTTATCGTCATCTTGTGCAAGTAATGCACTTAATGAGTGGCTCGTCGCCTTGACATAAATCAAGAACGGTTTGCCCGATTTCGGTGCAACGAGTACAGGAGGTTTCGAGAGATATTCTTTAATACTCTCGAATGCCTTTTGACAAGCGTCATCCCATACAAAAGACACGCCCTTCTTTGCGAGCTTGGAGAATGGTTGGCATTTTCCTGAGAGGTTCGAGATGAACCGACGAATATAAGCTAATCGCCCTTGCAATCCTCTGAGCTCCTTGAGGTTTCTCGGAGGCTGCAATTCATTAATCGCCTTTACCTTATCAGGATCGATGTGAATACCTTTGGTGGTGACGACGAATCCCAGGAATTTACCACTAGACATTCCGAGGAAAGACTTGGTAGGATTCATCTTCAATTGATGGGCTCGCATCAAGTCGAACATGGTCTTCAAGTCCTTAATGTGATCTTTTTTATCACGACTTTTCACGACCAAATCATCTACGTAGCATTCGACAGTCTTTCGGAGATGCTCCTGAAAGATCTTTGACATGGCTCGCTGATATGTAGCACCTGCATTCTTCAAGCCGAAGGGCATAACCGTGTAGCAGAAGACACCGAGAGGCGTTCTAAATGCAGTATGCTTTTCATCATCTGGATGCATCTTTATTTGGTTATAACCAGAGAAACCATCCATGAAAGACATTCTCTCGAATCCGCACGTATTGTCGATGATAACATCCGTGATGGGAAGGGGAAAATCATCTTTTGGGCAAGCAGCGTTGAGGTCTCTAAAGTCAATACAAACCCTGATCTTCCCGTTCTTCTTAAGGACCGGGACAATATTGGCAAGCCACTCTGGATGTTGCTCTTCCCTAATGAAGCCAGAGTCGACAAGCTTTTTAACCTCAGCTTCGATCGCCTCCATCATTTGCGGACGAAACCGTCTTTGTTGTTGTTTGACAGGTTTGGCATCCATCTTGATATTGAGACGATGTACTGCTACGTTTGGGTCGAGCCCCGGCATGTCTTCATAATTCCAGGCGAACACATCGATGTACTCCCTGATAAGAGAGATCAACTCTTCTTTCTCTTCGGGTAGGAGACTGTCGCTAATGAATATCGGCTTCGGATTTTCCTCACTTCCCATATTCACTTAGACTACTTGATCTTCGGTAGGAGGTTCTCTTTGTTCTAACCTATCACCATACTGCATGTTTAGGTGATGAACCCAAGGATCTTCCCATGTCGGCATCTGGTCGTCTTCCTCTATTGTGGTAGGATCAACCGTGACCATGTTCGACATCAGTTTTTTAAACATTTCACCAAGGCTAGCATCGGAGTCCCAAGCCGCAGAGTCGGGAGAGTATCCTTTTCTAGCCTTGTTAGCAATCTGATCGATGATTTCGGGTTTTCCCTTCGGTACATAGGCCATTCGAGGTGGAACTCGCGGACCTCGACCGAAGCAAAGACCTTCTCCAAGTGTGAAGTCATACCCATACTTCTCCATTAGATCGCGCGCTTTTGCGTCATATCTAAATAGATGAGGGGCAGGTTTATCTTCATCGTCTTCTTCTTCTAAGAAGTGATCGGGTATCGGAGCTTCTTTTCCTTTGCCGTAGACGACTTCTTTTCCACCCCCTATTCCCGCGGGGATGACAAGTGTTGCTCCGCATGGATCTTGTACCTGCTTTTTCGTCATGCAAAATGATTGAAGAGGCATATACAAATCAGGGTTATCATAAAGCTTTTTAGTGACATTATCAAGACACATCGAGTACTCTAAATCATCGTTTATTGATAGTTCTTCGGCAAGTTGCCAATTACAACTACTTTCCGATGATTTATCATCGTCAAGATTGATTACAATGGGTACAATGTCATTAAGTACAAAACCACCATCATAATCAAACCCAGTTTCGGTGTCAGCTTCATCTCCGCTGTCCGTTCCTTGGGCCGGTGATTCAGTATCGGATTCAGCGCCGTATAGAAGGGAATCGGTGAAATAGTTCTCCAATCCCTTAAACGGTTGCTTATCCGCGACCACCGTCTTGACTTCATTATTTGAGTCCACGTACTTGAGGCATTGATGCAGAGTTGACGAGACTATAAGGTTACCGTGGATCCAAGGTCGACCCAACAGTAAGTTATAGGACGTTTCTGCGTCAATCACATAGCAAGTAACTTCTGATTTTAAATCCCCAATCTGGCATTTGATTCGAATTTTCCCCAAGGGTCTAGACCCGCTAATGTTGAATCCGTAAATCGTAGTGCCGGTGGAGGCTAGTTTGCTAGTCGGGATTCCGAGGTGATGCATCAGTCGGAATGGCATGATGCTAACAGCAGAACCCAGATCAACTTGGATCCGGTTGACCATGCTGGAGCCAATGTGCCCTGTGAAATACAAAGGCCGATCATGCTTTGAGTTCTTCGTCTGCATGTCTTCTTTGGTAAAAGAGATGCATGGAAAATGATGCGCCGCGAGATTGCAGTGTTGAGCTGACGGCTCTGGTCCTTCAGGAGATGGCTTGATTCGAGTTAAGAAAGCCTCAGAGTCGCTCAAGGCCTCTTGTAATGCTTTCCTTGTATCCTTAGAAAGACGCAGTAGCTCGTATAAGGTTATCCTAGCCGGGATATTGGCTAACTGCGCCATGATGTCAAAATGGGGCGGAGAGCTTGCATTTCCCGGTTTGTCTCTCCCAATCGGATGATTGAATCGAGACTGCCTCGGGTTTTGGGCTTCCTGACGTAAAGGCTCTTTCCCCTTCTCTTCCCTTTCTCCTTCTGCTGGACTTTCTCCACAGCTACAGGCGTTGGGGGAATTGCTGCTATTCCTAGTTCTGCCAATGTCTTGGAAGGAGCGGTTTTGGTGCCTAATTGCTCGGAAGCATCCGGGTACTTTTAGTGATACTCATTCCCGCTTCGGGTTGCAAAGGCCTCCTGTTCGTCTTCAGAAAGCGGGAAGGCGGGAATTTCTTCGTCATCTTCCCCTGGAATAGCTGAAGCTCCACAACAAGACTTACCTTTTCCTTTTGACTTTTTCTTGGAAGAGGTTCCAGTCCATTGTTCGTTCCTTTTGACTTTTTCTTGGAAGAGGTTCCAGTCCATTGTTCGTCTCCAATCAAATCTGGATGGACCCAAAGAATCTCACCATTAGGGGCTGTGTGCGGCACAAGTCCTTTCTGGCGCTGCTTGTGAGGATCATCGTTTACTGTCTTTACTACTGCATTTATTACTGGTTCATGCTGGAACCAGTTTAAGGGAACAGAACCGAAGCTAATCGATACTGCATTTGCTCCCACTCTCTTCTCCTTCGGCTGCTTCATTGTGATGACCCCGACATCGATTAGAGCTTGGATCTTGTCCTTAAGGGCATAGCACACCTTGGTAGGATGGTGCACCGCTCTATGAAATGCGCAGTATTTTGGATCATTGACTCTCTTGGCATCTTCTTGATCCTGGATTGGAGGCAATTTGATCTTGTTATTCTCAATGAGGTACTTGAAGATACCGGGAACTTCATCCTCTTTGAACGAATAAACTTTCGGGAACTTCGGCTCCGAGACTTTCGGCTTCTGGGTCTGCTGTTGCCACCTTGATTGTTGAGGCGCCTTTTACTGCTGCTGTTGCGGCTGCGCTTGCACCTCGAACGTTTGATTCACGTTCACGGCATTGCATGTGCTTTTCCTTTTCCCTTAGGGACAAAATTTGGTTGCGGAGCACTATTTGCTATTTGACCCCTTTCCGCCTTCTTCCTTTTGAGGAATCGTTCGGCTCATTCTCCTCGCACCTTTAGATCCTTCCAGGTCTTTGGTGGCGCCATTCCCATAGCTTCGAGGATGTCCAAGGAAAGATTGTTGTGACAGGTCTCGAGGATGAAATCTTCGCTGACCGGATCCCTACAATTCATTGCTTTATTCCGGAATCTCTTCACAAAGTTTTCGACTGTCTCACCATTCTTCTGCTTCTCATCAAACAGAGTGCCGATTGAGACCTCAGTGTCGTCGTCGAAGAAGTTCGTCAGAAACATGTCCTCCATGTCATCCCAACTGCTGATGCTCCCCGGCTTGAGGCGACGATACCAATCGAAGGCCGCTCCGCGAAGAGTGCCAACGAATGACCGTACCATCAAGGGTTCATTGCCGGAGATTATTCCTAAGTGAGACTTAAAATATATTAAGTGTTGGGTAGGGGAACATCTTGATTCTGAGGATTGTGTCGAGTGGGTTCTCCTTGATGAGTTGTCAGAGCCGCGATTTGCTGGTCATGCATCTCTCTCATCTGTTGCATGGCCATCTCCATCTCGAATTTGAAAGCTTCCTTCTGCTTAGCCAGGGCATCTTCAAGCATCTTGGTTACTTGTTCGGTGCTGACCATGAGTACCTCGCGGGGTTGTCCCTTGCTGGATACCGTGTTGTCCGATGCAATCGCAGAGCAGGCATCTGATCCTTCGTCTTCTGACGGTAATCTCGTCCGAACTCTACTATAAGTCCCTCGTGTAATGGTTCCAGACTGCAGACGGGTTAAATACCAGGGTACTAGCGGAGTTGACTCGGGATTATCCCATGTCGATGCCCTTTTGCTGGTCATATTAGTGGTGACCTTCGGAAATTCTCCGTCTTCGACTATCCTTCTTCTTCGTCGGAAACGCCTAGGCTTGGTCTCAGGCGTTCCGGTGGAAATTCTCTTGAACACCGAGACTCTCCTTAGGGCTTTAGAACAACAGCACTCCGATAACACCGCCCTGATGATGTTGGCACACGGACAGTGGGGTTCCATGTCTCGAGCATCTTTCTTCCGAGACTTATTCATACCCCCAGCTCTATAGTACAACTCATCAGTTTGATAACTGGAGCAACCCATAGAGTGTTGGCATGACTTCCCAGGTATAACACAATCATCATCAGACGAATGTGTTTCCCTCTGGGGATATGATGCTTTATTAGCGTTTTCAAGAGTCGCTCGTTCAAGTCTACGCTTTTGCGAGTGTAAAAACTTAACGGGATCTTGAACTTCGACACGCAACCCAATGCGGTCGGCAATAGGGTTTTCCCTTTGTTATCTTCCTTGGGGGGATTAGCACGACCCCCAGTCAGGTTCATCATTTGGGGACCCTTCAACGGACCCAATCGCTCCTTGACAGGTGCTTTACCTCGGTTCCTAGGTAAAGGACCGAGGCTACCTTTCAAAGGAACCCTGGACCTTGAAGGATCCGTGTTCTTACCTGACTCCGCCGGAGGTGCGGGGGCAAGGGGAACGGGATCTGGATTTGATGAAGGTTGGACAGCAACATCGTCCGCTCTTGTCTTAGGTGTTGGCTTTGTCTTTAACACCCACACCTGCTTGAGTTTTGACGGGTTCTTGACCGTCTCTTCTTTCTGCATCTCCTCTGCTTTCTGCAGAAGGGCTTGAGCATGCGCAAGCAATGCGCGGCGCTTCTTGATTCGCTCTTCGAGGGTTGAGCGAGTCCTCGTGACACGAACCCAATCGTTCGTTTCTGCTTTGGAGGAGGAGTGGGTTATGTGCCGTTGTTGCTCTTGGCCCTGTCTGGACTTTAGATCTTCATTATAGCGGATCCCGTCCATCGATTCTGCGGCCTTGGCCAACTGTCGCGCAAGGCGTTGACGCCGTCTTTGGCGCGTCCTCTTTGACACAGCTGGAGCACCTTCAGTAGCCATCTCCTTGGCGGAGGAGAAGTCTAGATCTGCGGTCTCGACCACGTTGGATGACGCGGGGACGTCACGTGGTGCGAGCGCAGCGGCGGCAATGGGATCTTGGATCTTCAAGCCGAAGGTCCCGCGAACATTTCTGGAAGAGGATGCCTTCCTACGCCTGTTTGGAGAGGCGGATCTGGAGGAGGAGGAAGAGAGGTACTCTTCAAACTTTTGCTAATCGAACTCGTATTCGATCTCTTCATTCACCCGGATCTTGAATGCCGGTTGCATCACGACGGCCTCGGCAGCGAGGCCGTTAGCTCCCACTGTGGTCGCCAGCTTGTTTGCGTCGAAAATTGTTGTATTCATTGCTGTATTCATTACAACTTTAGTCGTTACAATGAAATCGAAAAGATTGTTTTTTTATAAGACCTTTACACAATGAAAACAAAAGGTTACAACTCTCGTCAAAACAAAAGCAGAGATCGTTTATCGGTCTTCTGCTTGCGTGGGTCTTTTGCCTGTGACGGGGACGTCAATATCCGTGGACTACCTGGCACTCAGATCTGTTTCGAAAAATCGGATAGAGATTCGTCGATCCGCGAGAGATCTAGAAGCCTGAAGCGTCTATCTCGGCTAAAACGAGATATCTGCTCTTCTTAGGATTACCGGCGAAGGGTAATACTAAGGAAAGGGGCACGGGTGATGAAGAATCTGATGAAGACCTCTCCTCTCCTCTGTTGAAGCGCTCGACCACTCTTCACTGCAGCAGGGCTTCGCCAACTTCCTTAGTATTACCCTTCGCCGGTAATCACTAAGAAGAGCAGATATCTCGTTTTAGCCGAGATAGACGCTTCAGGCTTCTAGATCTCTCGCGGATCGACGAAGCTCTGTCCGATTTTCCGGAACAGATCTGAGTACCAGGTAGTCCACGGATATTGACGTCCCCGTCACAGGCAAAAGACCCACGCAAGCAGAAGACCGATAAACGATCTCTGCGTTTGTTTTGACGAGAGTTGTAACCTTTTGTTTTCATTATGTAAAGGTCTTATAAAAAGACAATCTTTTCGATTTCATTGTAACGACTAAAGTTGTAATGAATACAACAATTGTAGGCATCGAAAATTACCTATAGGTCTCCAACGAACGGTTCAGTGTTAAAGAGCGACGATGAACGTCACTATCCGATCCACAGGAGTCCAATTGACGTAGACGAGCGATTGAAGTGAATCGACGAACTACGTGAGCCGATAGGATTTCGGAACAATGAAGACCCGGGCCAATCGGGAATCCGGAGCGGATCGAACTCTACAGATAGTCCAACCACCGGAGCGGATCGAACTCTTCGTCAAGCATCCAACGCACTTGGAATCACTCAAATCCGAGTTCGGACGAAGAATTTACGGCGAAAACAATCAACTATACGCAACGGAGCGTCTCAGGCTAAGTTGGGACACCCGGGGTGTCTCGGGAAAGTCGAAACACCCCAGGGGTGTCTAGGAAAAGCCTAGACACCCCAGGGGTGTCTAGGCACCCTAGGTGCTCCCATTGCCTATAAATAGCCCCCTTATGCCTCATTTTTGAAGGGCTGGATTTTTGGAGAAGTTGGCGAAGCCCTGCTGCAGTGAAGAGTGGTCGAGCGCTTCAACAGAGGAGAGGAGAGGTCTTCATCAGAGTCTTCATCACCCGTCCCCCCTTTCCTTAGTATTACCCTTCGCCGGTTGCATGACCGACCCGTTGGTCCTAGGAGTGTTGGTGCCCCGAAGAGGAAGAAGACCGCACATAAACCCCATGACGGTCAGCGTCCTTATGGAGTGGACTTAGGAAGCACCGCCGATGGAGGGGAAGGTAACATTTAATTGCTCTTGCTTCAAGGTTGTTTACCTTTTGGGATTTGTAACCATGTTTCATGCTCCAGGTTTCTTCGAAGAGGGTGAACTCCCACCGGGTTCGGTATCTCCTGGTGTTGATAACATGGATTGCTTTATGCAACAGATGTGCGACGCCCTTCATGACGGGTCTTTGGGCATCGATCTAAACATCGATCTTGAGCAGATGAATAATGTTGAGCCCACAGTCCCATATTCAGGTATATCTACATCCAATGTTATTTTCCTCAAGCATGGGGAAGGAAGATCTTCCGTTTTTTGCTGCAAGTATTTTTTTTTTAGCTTTCCTCATCTTTCAACATTCAGGTTACCCTGCAGATGTCGCGATGGAAAGGCCAAGCTTCTCGAAGCCCGATGCTGGCTTATTAGCTGACATGCTGGCTGAGCAGACTACCAGAGGAACCGAGAGACCATTCTTTGGGAATGATTCATCCACCGGTATATATCTGGTTCCCTTCATCTTGCTTGATCTTTTATTTGACTAACGAAGGATTAATATTACAGCGCCAACCATTGGGATTAGCCCAATATCGATTCCTGGCATATCTAGCTTGCCTCGGAGTGACGGACTCGCAGGTACGCATACGATTTAGGGATATCGTACTTCTCTATGTTCATCTGACTGTTGACTAATATATGAGTGCAATCATAGGACCAGCCACCGGGGCTGATTCTCTTATGACTCCTGGCATTTCTCAGATGCCTACGGATGAAGGATCTACAGGTATGCAGATGACCTTATTATCCCAATCCTCCTCATTTGTCTAAATTTTCATTTTGACTAATAAAAAGGTGCCACTATAGGACCAGCCGCTTGGGCCGATACTCTTATGACTCTTGGCATTCCCGCTGCATCTGAGGACGGTGGGATTGCAGGTATGCATACAATCTTCTTGTCCCGATTCTCCTTATTTGTCCAAATTTCCATTTGACTAATACCGGAGTATAACTATAGGACCGGCCGTTGGGCCTGATACTACTACAGTTTCCGGGGTTGAAAATCTGCATAGAAGTGACGTCTCCCCGCCCTTGCCGAGTGATATGAGCAATCCGCCTGCAGGGGTTGATATACCATCTTCTGTTGCTGTCTCAGAGCCTGTCGGACCTCAGCCTGAGGGGACGTCCGTTGGCGTTGGTATGCTCAGAACTTGCCTTTTGAATTTCCTTATCGTATTCGATAATCCACTGAACTTCTATGTTGTTGCTTGTAGGATCTCGATCTTCCCTATACGAGCGTGTCCGCGCCCTTTTGGTCGATACTGATCCTGACAGAGATATTTTTCGTACGGACCTCGGCTTCTTCACTGCCTTTTATAACGGCCTGATCGAGAAACTTCTTCATAGAGGAGGCGGCTTCGATCAGTTCAGGCGTTCCTTTTCTCGCCACATGGTTGGAGGTTAACGGGGCTTCTTCTTTCGTGTCCTCTCAGTTGGAGCATAGGATGGCACAGTGGCGTGACCTGAGATCTTCCATCGGGTGCGAGCTTCAGTCACATGAGAGCTCCATTGCGCAGCTAATGGCTAATGTGGCGAGGAAAGATACGGAGAGAGCTGAGCTACTCCGCTCTTTGGACTCGAACCACGAGGAAACGACTAGGTTGAAAGAGGCCTTGAAGTGCGTTGAGGAGTCTACTGCTCTTATTGTAAATGACCTGGCTGGACTAGAGCGTTCTCGTGAACAGGCACTCGAGGAGCTCGGATCCACCCAAGAGAGACTGATGAAGCTGAAGAGTGAAGCCGCGGAGATTTTAAGCAGTTCTGAGGAATCTGCCCGAGCTGATCTGCAGGCGGGACTTGAGCGGAGTTATGTAGATAGACTTTTTAGCTTAAAGTCTCATATTCTCAGCCGCCAGCTGCCTTCGGGCTAATGAGCTTTTTGTTGTATGCTTTTGACTCGGTCTATTAATAGAAACTCCGCATCTGCTTCTTTCTTGATTTTTTTTTGTATCTATTCCGAGTGACAGATTTATGGGATTTTTGGCAAACCCCCAGCCCTCAACGGGTTTGATATGTCTTTACCGATTACCGTTTGAAATCGGACTAGCATGTGAATTATTAAACCCGTCTCACATGTAACGTTGTGCTAAGAGAGTAAACTCTCTGAGGCTTTGTGCTATGATTTTGAATACATAGGCTTCGTCTTTCTCACGGGAATAGACTACCCGGCAACGCGTGTTAGGCGTTGACTTATCCCTACTTAGGCTTCGGGATGAAATTCCCCAGACTGGAATTCTGGTGTCTTCTTCAATCGGTAAAAGACTAAACCGGCCATGTGTGTTAGACATGGACTTTGGAATTTTTGGCAAACCCCCAGCCCTCAACGGGTTTGATATGTCTTTACCGATTACCGTTTGAAATCGGACTAGCATGTGAATTATTAAACCCGTCTCACATGTAACGTTGTGCTAAGAGAGTAAATTCTCTGAGGCTTTGTGCTATGATTTTGAATACATAGGCTTCGTCTTTCTCACGGGAATAGACTACCCGGCAACGCGTGTTAGGCATTGACTTTGGGGTTTTTGGCAAACCCCCGGTGGGATCTCCACCCCCAGAATCCTGCAGGATGAAACTAAGAGTGGGATCTCCACTCCGAGAATCGGAAAAGTTCGAACGACACTACCTTTTATAGGATTGGTCATTTGAACCCAAAGAACCCCTCATTTATTGAGGAGGAGACCCAATTTCAACCCTAACTTTTATAGGTTTGGTGGAAAAGGGGACAAAGGTGGATTTTCGTTTATCGAAAAGGAGTGACTCGACCTTAGTCTTGACTATGTGTAGGCTTGACTAAGCGAGATCGGAAACAATCCTAACTTTTATAGGTTTGACTGTTCCAAGTGGACCTCTCGTTCATGGAAGGAATCGAGAGAGGAATTTGGCTTTGGCCCTAACTTTTATAGGTTTGACCAGAAAGCGAAGAGAGTGGAATACGGGTAGCAAAGAAAGTGCCAACCCATATTACCACTCAAAGGGAGA
>NW_017972854.1:34767-37601 GCF_001876935.1 Asparagus officinalis | reverse complement strand
GCTATGTGGTAATTGAATAGCTTCAAATTCTGGACCACATACAGGACAAGCACACTTGCCCTTCGTAGAATACCCTGACAGATTAGCATAAGCTGGAAAATTATTAATCGTCCATAGTAGAATAGCACGTAATCTAAACGACTCTTTTAAATGGGCATCATATGCTAAAATACCCTCAGACCATAATTGTTTTAGCTCATCAATTAGAGGCTCTAAGTAGACATCAATATCATTTCCTGGAGCATGCTTACCGGGTATCAGTAATGAAAGTATCATAAACGACTGTTTCATACAAAGCAATGGAGGTAAATTATATGGCATTAATACAACTGGCCACGTAGACCAGCCAGAGCTCATTACCCCAAATGGATTGAATCCGTCGCTTGATAGACCCAGTCTTACATTTCTGCAATCTCCGGCAAAACGATGATAAATTTTATCAACATGCTTCCAAGTTAAAGCATCAGCAGGATGTCTCAATTTACCATCGTCTACTCGATCATCCTTATGCCACCTCATATTCTTTGTCGTTTCCTTGTTCATGTATAATCTTCGCAATCTAGGAGCCAATGGAAAATGTCGAAGCACTTTGACTGGAATTTTCTTCTGTGTTATCCCTGTCTCCGTTGTAATCCTTGTTGAAGAATTTGTGCGCTGTTTCCACCTAGAAACTCCACATGTCGGACACTCTTGAAGGTCTTTATTGGCTTTGTGGTACAAAATATAATCATTCGGACATGCATCAATCTTATTATAATCAAGACCCAGAGCAGAGACAATCTTCTTAGCTTGATAAGTTGTTTGGGGTATGCTATTATCTCCTTCAGGGATTACAGTACGAAGCAAATCAAGAAGCATTTCAAAATAATTATCTGACATACCGCTAAGTGTCTTAATATGAAGGAGTTTCAGTATAAATGAAAATCTGGAGTACTCGGTACATCCCTCATATAAGTCCTTTTCACTATCTTCTAGTAGCTTCAATATTCGTTCTATTTCTGCGGAGGAATGCATATCATCAATATTTTCGGCACTTCCATCATCTCCTACTTCTTCAGCTTCAACTTCGATATCATCTTCACTTTTATCTCCGATATCATCCTCGACATTATCATCACCCTCAAATTCTCTAGGTCGAGGAAAAATATCATTCAACATTGTTTCTGTGTCATCTATTCGTTGTCCACCGGACGTACCGACACGCACATTTGGATCCACATCTTCAGTGATATCTTCCCCATGCCAGTTCCAATATTTATATTTCTCATCAAAACCTGATTTTATTAGGTGAATCCGTATATCATTTCTATTCAGCAGCTTCAAATTCCTACACTTACAACAAGGACAGTACATAGCACCGCTTCTTAAATTTCTCGGATTCATTTCCGCATAACGCATGAAGGCTTCACATCCCTCCTTGTATCGTGTGTCGTGAAATCTACGACTCCTAGGGATATCTATCCATGACTTGTCAGGAATTATCCTCATCTGTAAATTATATATAAATATTAAATACGATTAGTCTCACAACTACTAATACATCCATTACTCTTATACATTCAACACACATCAAACATACGTTCATATATCATTTAACAATATGAATATTTATCTACATAAAATATATATAAAACATACGTAGAAACTAATTATACTAATCTTGCGGCTGTCATAGGAAGGCTTTTATCCATTAAGAATATAGTAGTGCTTACATCCAACTTCATATACTTTGTATATTTTCATTTCTTGAAAATTTCGGCAGCACCTACCCGCTGTTTTCCCTGTACATTGTGCGGATATTATTATGCGTATCAGTAATAACTCGAAACGCAGAATAACATACGCTTATTGTACACGGAGAACAACGAATAGGTGCTGCCAAAACTTTCAAGAATGAAAATATACAAAGTATACAAAGTTGGATGTATGCACTACTATATTCCTAACCCGTCCGAGAAGGACAGATCCAATAATTACGAATTTCAGTACCAATTTTTATTCCTATAATATAAAATAAACGCTCCCAATTTTTATTCCTATAATATAAAATAAACGCTCATTTTTGGGAGAAAACTTCGTCTCCTACCCAAATTTGAGTCGTATATCATATATTAAAGGTCCAAATAATTGGATGTAATTATTGGACGGAAGTCTAGGGATAACGTTATTTTTTTATTCACCTAAATTGGATTATAACACATTATAAAAATTTATAATGTGTTATATATCACTCTATTTTTTAAAAAAAATTTATTTCACATATTTTCACATCACAAACTTAAATAATCACACATACTTATAGCAAGAATGAAACTTAAATGAGTATAAACTTGTAAGTGTTTAAAACTCAATAATGATTACTAGTGTTGTTTAAATGAATTAACATGTAGTTGAGTTAGGGTTTTCAGAATTTAACTCGTTTATTTTTTTTATCATAATTAGGGTTTTAAACCAAATTCAACAATAAATAATAATAAAATTGAAATTTCTAAAGCTCAGTAGAAAAATCATACCTTTTAAACTGATTCAACAACGGACACGCCGGGGGGGCTCGGGAGGGTGGGGGTCGGGAGGGGGGGCTACTTGTAAGTGTTTAAAACTCAATAATGATTACTAGTGTTGTTTAAATGAATTAACATGTAGTTGAGTTAGGGTTTTCAGAATTTAACTCGTTTATTTTTTTTATCATAATTAGGGTTTTAAACCAAATTCAACAATAAATAATAATAAAATTGAAATTTCTAAAGCTCAGTAGAAAAATCATACCTTTTAAACTGATTCAACAACGGACACGCCGGGGGGGCTCGGGAGGGTGGGGGTCGGGAGGGGGGGCT
>NW_017972854.1:22577-31039 GCF_001876935.1 Asparagus officinalis | reverse complement strand
ATAAGGAAAATATACAACAAGTTTCTCTTGTTTTTTCTCTCCCCTACATATTATTTTCATCTACATCTTAATTTTATTTTATGGGCAACTTCCTTTATCTGAGCTGAAGCTCTGCACTCTCGCCCGAGTGTAGAGGCCGGCCGTTTCCGGGGGTTTTTACCGCTAGGGGGGAGGGAACCATCTGCGCCAGGGCGATAGGCGGGTTCTCAATCTTCTAGGGCAGTGAATACACGACTGCTCCCGTTCAGGCCTGAATTTCATACCAATTGTTTATTTTAATTTCGGATTTACTTCATGCTATAATTTTTAATTATTTGATAAATTCCCAACAATCTAGAAGATTGATAAGATAGTTATTAAGAAGTAGTCCGAAATTACTGTTCATCAAAAAATTCTATATTGCTGTTCATAAAACTGCTAATTACTTTAATTATTTGTTGCTTATTTAATTATTTATTCTATGTTGAATTTTCTTGCATGAGTTATACCTTTATTACTGTTCATCAGAAAATTCTATATTGCTGTTCATAAAACTGCTAATTACTTTAATTATTTGTTGCTTATTTAATTATTTATTCTATGTTGAATTTTCTTGCATGAGTTATACCTTTCTGTGGTGAAAGAATTCATTTGATGATATCTTTGAGCTTATTTCCTGCTTTAAGTTTTGTATTCTGATTGTAATTAATTGCTTTAATTTCTGTCAATTACTGCATTTATTGAATTCATTTAATTGTTGTTCATTACTGCTAATTAATTTTAATTACAATTAACCAGAGGTCTTCTTTTGTAAGAGTATGAACTCTGGACATTGAATATATCTTTATCGTAGTTCAGTATGTTAATATTAACCATCAGAACACCAGTGCAATAAGTATAGTCATGCAGTAGTTACACCATAATTCTGATTTATTTTAAACTATATACTCAAAGTATTATTATGATTTTTGTATCAGTATTGTGTTGGAGAAAAGTTAATTTCTCTGCATAATCTTTATAGCCTTGTATAGGATTCTAAATGTAGACCCTTCTATGGTTGTTTTGTTAAACAAGATTAAGTCAACACTCCCGATAAGCAAGTCTACATTTAACAAATCTTTAGCCCTCTAACTTGTAGGATTATGCAGAACAAATGTCTCCACGAGGAAATTTGATTGGTATCCAATGACATGATGTATTACTCTATAATTAGTTCATGAGCAACTTCACTGACATAACATTCAGTTATCTTGTTTGATGAGATTCGTATGGATTTGATTATTGTTGGATATGTTTATTTTAAGGGATGAAGGTGAATGATAATTACATGTGCCATGTGCACCTTCTGCATATTGCTAATTATTTTGGTAATTATTTTTGTAGGAGTCATCATCAATTTTGCTAACATGTATCATGTATTTGATGTTTAAATTGGGAAATTTCATTTACATATAGTTAATGCTTTCATTTCTTTAAGCTATCAATATGATGCCTTCTATTAATAATTCCATACTTTGGAGTGTTTATGCATCTAATAAGCTTAGTACAGAATGTGGTAAAAGGTGAATGCAGATTTGTTCTATAACTTATGTGGAAGTTGTCTGCAACAGGTATATCTATCAATGTAATTTACTTTTATGGGCCTATAAAGCATTTTTATATTCTGATACAAAAACTCATTGAGTGAACCAGTTCAAGTTTTCTTGGATTAGTTGGTGTCTAAGGCAAGGTTTAGGAGTTGCGTAACGCGCTCTGCAAGGAACGAGGTACTTAATTGATCTTTGATCAACCTCTATTACTATCCTTACCTGGCTAACTACCCGAGTAAAACTTTAATCTTTTGCTTTAGGAGTTTTTGGTTTGGAATAAGAGGTCCGGAATTATGAGAAAAAAATTCATATGCATTTATTTAATTATGTTTCTTGCATCATATATTGCCTAATGATAAATGATCAGTATATGAGCGAACCAAATCAAAGAGGAGCATTTTTTAAAATTCTATTTTATATGGTGGATTATATTTCAAATCTTCAAATGTAAAGTTTATCACTTTTATTGCATTTTGATGAATATTGTAATAAATGTTCATATATCTTTTGGATAACTTGTATTTGTTACATGATTAATTGCAAGGTTTTATACAAGAATGCACTTGAAAATTTTAAAGCACGTATGTACAATTATTATTATTATTTGTATAAGAGGTGGTACTAGAAAATGGCAACATAAATTTGGAAGGTCTCCTTTGTAGACAACCAATTTAAATTTGGAAGGTCTCATTTGTAGGCAACCGATTTAAATTTGGACGGTCTTCTTTGTAGGCAACCAATTTGTAACCTCTTATAATAGAAGAATTTTAAAAATTTTATGCATTTGAATTATGAAGTATGAAATATATTTTAAGATACGAAAATATATTTTAAGATACAAAATCCTATTATGCTTTGCATGTATATATTATTAATTTCATTCATGTATGTGCATATGCATAACTGCAGAATTTTTAGTTCCACATTAGTTTGAAATGTTCAGATATTAAGATCAATCTCTTCAGACATAGACTATGATCTTTTATGATCATAGATCATGACCTAATGTCAACTTCAAACAATATGATGGACTAATTACAAAATAAGAACTTGATAAATAAATACAACGCCTGCTAGGCAAAGTTATGATTCTAGACTTTGTAAAGTCTGTGAAAAGAATCTTGATGACCCTTTGATAGTACCCTTTGAGGACTTACCTATGTGAGAGGAACCGTGATGGCCGCGGTTAGGGGGGGCTGGGCTAACCCCTAGAAACTCTCATGAGTCGGTTTATTGTGAGCATGGCCTTTAACGCTCAACCCGCTTTGCTCAATAGATGAAGCGTATTGTGTGTGTTTTCATCAATACCTGATTAAAGGGGCCTAATTCAAGGCCTAGTCCATTATGTCCCTCAGGTGGCGATGAACTCACTAAGGAAAGGTTCAAAGCTGAAAGCTACCTCTCCCGAATTCACGATACGAAAGGTTGCCCAACCTATATTTGTTTTATGATTTTGTGATTTGTTTTTTTTGAGTTTTCAGTCAATATTGCCTTTTGGGGGGGACTGTTAGATATTTTGTTAACAAAAGGCAATTTTGCCTTCATGAATTATAATAAATATTGTAATTAAAACATGCAGTTAAAATATGTGTAACGGATATATAATTATGGGGAACGTTACAAAATTTATGACGAACGTTACAGAATTAATTACGGGTTTTGTAACGTCTTTTCCAACCCTATATATATATCCATATGTTGAGCTAAAAATGATAAGGAAAATATACACAAGTTTCTCTTGTTTTTTCTCTCCCCTACATATTATTTTCATCTACATTTTAGTTTTATTTTATGGGCAACTTCCTTCATCTGAGCTGAAGCTCTGCACTCTCGCCCGAGTGTAGAGGCCGGCCGTTTCCGGGGGTTTTTACCGCTAGGGGGGAGGGAACCATCTGCGCCAGGGCGATAGGCGGGTTCTCCATCTTCTAGGGCAGTGAATACACGACTGCTCCCGTTCAGGCCTGAATTTCATACCTCTTGTTTATTTTAATTTCGGATTTACTTCATGCTATAATTTTTAATTATTTGATAAATTCCCAACATAACCATATCTGTAATTATATCCTATCACTTATATATTTTAGTAACTTAACTGTATCTTAATGAATACGGATACAAAAATATCTTCGGAATGGTATTTATTTCTAGAAACATGTATGTGGCTTTAAAATATTCATAAAATATCTAAAGAATCCAAATATTTATTTTTAGAATAATCTTAAGAACCCATTAAAATTTTAATATAATTATTAGGAAATGTCAAACAAAACAAAGAGAATTAGAAATATTTTTTGGGTAATTTATATAGCTAGATAATCTATTTATTTACTTTTTCGAATAACAGGGAATATTTTTGTAGTAGAACAATTTTTAATTTTATAAATCCTTATATGTTATATGTGTTTTATGGTAATAGTTTAAAGAGAGATATGGGTGAATTAAAAACCCCAATTTTATGAAAACAGTAAAGTTATAGTATCAAATCAATAAACAATAAAAAATTGATAAATTTACCAATAATATTTTAAGAGTAAGACTAATCATCGACTTTAAATATAATTTTACACATGTATAATTTTGCATATAAGATTTTAGGGTTAATTTTAGAACAATCACATCAAGAATGGTGGATGTCTTAGAAAACTCTTCTTATCTATTTTTATTTGAGAAAACCATCTCAAAATTTGGGCATATTTTAGATAATCCCACTCAACTTAAAAAATCAAAGAAAACCCCTCAATTATGCTATGTCTCACAAAATTTCCCTAATCTTCCACACTAATCCCTGACATTATTTCAAAATGTAAAATAACTAAAATATTCATTTAAAAAGTAACTCATTCAATTGCAAAGAAACCCCTAATCGGTTAAAAAAATAAACTATTTTTAATTTACAATATTTTTTGCGCTCTTTCTCCTCTATTTCTCTTATCCTGGATATTCAGATTATTTTTTTTAATAATTGAGGCATAATTTTTTTTCTTAGTCACATACTTACTATATGACATGTTAGATCTAACAATGTTAGGATTCTCGGCATAAAGTGTGAAAAGTTCATGAACATTTCTCTAATTTTTAAACCTAAGGGGTATTATCTACAATAAGCCTAAACATGAGTTGTTTCTTAAATTAAAATAGCTGAGGGGAATTTTCTGAGAGACACCCTACATTTGAAGGGTTGGGGTGTTGGTCGGTGTGGTGGTGTGTGTGTAGTTGGGGGTGAGGGGGGGGGGTTAGAGGTAAAGAAGAAGTTTTAAGGGGCCATATTCCAAATTTTCATAGTTGAAGGGGTTATCTACAATATTCTCAAACTTGAGGGGTTTTCTCAAATTGAAATAGTTGAGGGGTTTTTCTAAAATTATTTATGATTTTATGTAGAGAGATTCATTTACATGAGTTTTTCTCTTTAGTTTCTATATTTAAATATATATATATATATTTATGAGATTTATTTTAATATGTATGGTTATAATCTAATAAAGATTACATAATATTTAATTATTAAATTTCTAATTATGGATAGTTTAAATTTAATGAGAATTCTTAGATGAATATTCAATTAGCTGTCCACATGTAGATACTTATGATATGACACATATTAACTTTTTGTGTATTTATAATATGACACATGTCAAATTTACGTGTTTTTTTAAACATTCTACTAATTTCTCCTTATATATAAAAGAGGGATTTCTCTTTATATATAAAGGAGGGATAGTGTTTTCTCTTGCGAAACCTTTTGTTATAATGAATTGTTCATATCATCTTGGATATTCCAAGTCTTTAGAATAATATTTACTATTTATAAATGAGTGAATTGAACGTTCAAGGTTCTTTCTCGGAGCAAGTCAAGCCCCAATCCTCAATTATCGAAACAACACTCTTCACTATAGAGCAAGTTATTACCAATGGCATGTATACCTCCAGCTGGTTTCCAGCAACATTAACGTCTTCGATCTATGATGCTTGATCTTACGTGCATGGGACGTACGTGCATGGAAGATATTTTCCATGCACGTGCCACCCATCGGAGAGAAGTGGTTTCTTTATTCAAACTATTGGAGCATTAATCTTGCTTAATTTTCTATTTACATACCAAGAAATTCTTTCTTCTTCCCGTTGAAAGTGGAAGAATAAAAGTTATCACTTAAAAATAAATAAATAAATAAAAATCCCTATAATCTGTCAGAAGCTGACGTGGCCTGCATAGAGTCGACCCCCTCCAGTGGGCGGCGTCTTCATAACAAGCCTACCCGCAGGCCCCACCTCCTGCCGTGCGGCTAGAATAATACGTGGCGATAAATGGTTCAGCGGGAGTGGAGGCTAAACCCACAGGTTACCCATGGCCCTCCACGTGGAGCACAAGAACTACAGACTATGTTCCGGGCCCCTTAAGACATCTGGCAGCTGCTTGTTTTCGGTGTATAGACATTTCTAGTAGCGGGTGTGGTCACCTGATCGGGGTAAGGTTAACACAGAAGAAAATAATTATTTCAGAAATTTAATTTTGTTTAGTAAAGTTTTCTGAAATCAAACACTATATTTTGATTTATATTTTGTAGTTTACAAATAGTACTGAGATTATTCGAGAGAATAGTTTTTATCTGGATAAATTTTAGGTAACCAGGAAATTTGATTTTGTTAATAAAAGTTAATTTACAATTGAATATTGTCGTGATGTATATAAGCTATAATTTAAATAATTGATTTAAAAAAAATCTGATTGAAACCACTAAGTCACCCAAAATATAAGTAAGGAAAAAAAGAAAAGATTGTAAGAAGGAATAAAATTACAGCGATATCTGTAATGAAACAAATTTGATAAATGTTTTTCAGTGGAATATGCGAATTTTAAACATATTTAAACAAATAATTTGAAAAATAAATACCAAATGTTTGATAATTATCTCACCAAGCTATTTTTAACGTTTCGCCAGTGACCAGATAAAGCCCCATGGGCTACGGCCCATGGACCAGGTATAAATGGAATCCTCTTGGATCCTGGGACCACTTGCCATTTTGATTGGTCCTCAAGTCCCAACGACGCTGATGACTCTAAATCAGCATACAGCATTTTCTCAGACAGATAGCAACTCCAATTTGAGGTGGGCCCACACTGTTACACTCATTGGTCTGGCTGTGCAGCTAGCGGGTCCCACAGAAAGGCCCCGGGTTCGGATTCAACTCTCCGGTACGCGGGTCCCACCTCCATCGAACCGGAAACCCTCCCAGGCTAAATATCATACAACTCCCCTCTACTATGGATGATTTTGATAAAGCGCCCAAGCTTACAAAATTTCAAAAACCCCCTTAAGTTTAGCGGTTATCAGAAAACTTACCTTGAGTTTTGGCATGTTTGGATTTGTAGGGGTGAAGGGAAGTTAAGGGAAACTGAGTGAAGTGAAGGGAATGGAAGGGAAGGGAGTTCCTTTCCCCTTGGTTACACCCCAATTTGGGGGTAACAATTTTTATACTATTAGGGGGTGAACCAAAGGGAACTAGGGTGAATTAACTTCACATCCTAAGTGTTCCCAAACAAGGTGAATGGAGGTGAATGGTTCCGGGTGAATTAACTTCACATCCTAAGTGTTCCCAAACAAGGTGAATGGAGGTGAATGGTTCCCCTAACTTCCCTTCACCCTCATTCCCGGAGGTGAATGGTTCCCCTAACTTCCCTTCACCCTCATTCCCCTCAATCCAAACAAGCCCTTAGATTTTATCAAAAAATTCCTATACTTTAAAATCTTAAAGTGCAAGGGGTTCTCTAACAAAAATTAAAAGTTAAACAGGATTTTATGATAATTCCTATACTAAACAGGGGTTTGCTGATATATTATAAGCGCAGTGGGGTTTTCTCGATATTTACCGTTTTCTTATAAAAATAAGGGAGGAAGGGAAGGCTGTTCGTTTCCCCTTTGGATTCTTCTACCCCTTTTCCCTCCTTTCTCACATCAGTCATACTTTTTGATCGTTTCTTTTCAAAAAAGTCGAACCTTTACTTCGATATTTGGGCTGATTTTGTTCGATTTACCCCGAGGTTTTGATTCGTGTTCGAGTAGGAAGCGTTAGCTTCAGGTAATCTCGTTCCTTTCTTAATTCTGAATTTTGATAAAAGTTTGGGCTTTATTAGCTGGATTTTGGCGATTTCCCTGGTGTTGATATCTTCCTCGTTCTATGGAGATATTTTTCTTTAAATTTGTAGTTTTTGTTCGATTTTTTACTGTCCAGTCGTTTTTTATTAGCTTTGGAAGTGGATTCTTTCTGGACTTGATTCGTTTTCCCCCCAAATTTGCTGATTTTTGGTAGTTGTGCTTGATCCCTCGCTCACTCTTTTACAGTCACTTTAATTTTTTGGAGTTAGTTTAACTACTAATGGCCTTAATTACTTGTCCCACACGGCAAGCGATTTTTTTTATTATTATTTATTTTTTTTATTTTTTGGCAGGAGATATTGATTACTGTTTTTTCTTGCTAAATTAAGTATACGAGGTCCAGAACTTTGGAGTTTATGTTTATTCCATGATTCTGTTTCTGGATCCTGAGATATCTTTTAACGGTGATCTCTTTCTGGAGACAGATTCATCATAACTCATGAAGGTATGCCGATGCGTCAGAAAAGCTAACATATTTTTAATTAATTTCTTTTTCTTTTTAAAATTTAGCATAAAGTATGTACTTTTGCATCTCGCCTGGTCTTAGCTTAACTTGTGTTTAACTCAAAATGAGCCCGAGTCTCAACCCTCGTTTTGATGTGAACCTTTTTCTTTGTCTTTTTTTTTTAATTTCTTCCCGTTTCGGAATTATACGAATTCATGTGTATAATGCCTCATTTTATTTCTACAGCATGCGTTTTTTTATTACTAAGCTTGGTACTGATAGTTCTGTAATCTTTGT
>NW_017972854.1:17892-22567 GCF_001876935.1 Asparagus officinalis | reverse complement strand
CACCTCGCGGGGAATTGTTGTAGTAATCAAAAGGGTTAACTCGATTCTCTTTCTGAATGCAGGATGATGGCACAATACCTGAATGATGACCTGGAATACGTGGCTGACGATTACTTTGACACGGCTGAATTTGATGATGATGAGTTTGGTTATAGCCGACAACAGAGGGAGGCTGCTGAGTTCTCTGACTTTGAAGGGGACATCGATTCGGTAAATGATATTTCTTAAACTGCGTTTAGGAAGAAATATAGTTCTTCTAGGTTTTTGTTGAGGAGTTTTGAGTCTCTCTTGTGTTTTAGGGCATGCAGAAGACTGATACTTCAGCCTATGAGTTTCGAAAAGGAAAAGATATGCAAGGGATACCTTGGGAAAGGTTGAACTACAGTAGAGACAAGTTTCGAGAGATGAGGCTGAAGCAGTATAAAAATTATGAGAGCCTACCTAGGTCTCGGGATTCTCTGGAGAAGGTGAGAATTCTTTACCAGATAAAGATATTTTGGAGTCCAATAATATGTTGCCCGTGTTGGTTTCTGCCTTCCTTTGCGTGCAAACATATTATTTTTCTGGATTGATTTTCCAATATAATAATGAAAAAAATATCTATTGTTCAATGCTTAGAGAAGAGCTTTTTAAATAAGTTGGAAGATACAAATGTCATGCTGAAAAGTGAGACATGCAATTTGTAACTGAGGTTCGTTCTTTGGGCTGGAGATATCAGCGGTACATGGATATGCAATTTCATGGGTCTCGATTTATGTCTTGTTTGCATGCGTAGTTGTCATTCAGATATTCTAGTGAAATGGTGCAATCCATTTGTTATGAAGGTTTTTGAACTGTCCTTCCGGTATATCTGAATTCATCACATGGTGTTTGTCTTTGCTTTTTTTCTTCTTAAATCTTCGTTGACCATGTCTTGGTTTCTTTTTGTTGCAAGAGCCTATAATTTGGTTTCAATCATGATGCTTGGAACTGATATTTTATTGTATATATCTTTTTGGTTGGTTGAAGCTGTGATTACTGACTCATCTGGTTTGTAAACAAATAACTTTATATTCGTAAACTAATTTCATCTCAACAACGATATATGTTGAAAGTAAAGTTTATAATATGCAAGAAGGTAACAACATTTAATGATTTTGATGTTAGATGCGATATACATCATTTGTAATAAGGGTTAAGCTAGGAAGTTCAAGGATTATAGTCCATTACAAACAAACCAACGCACACATTACATATGCTTAGAAATAGTAGTACTTAAAGGATGTCATGATGCCATTATTCCTATCATCTCAGACATTTATTGTCAGTGATAATCATTTCCAACATGGACATGGGATTTGTCACAGAAATAATCCAAATTTGAGGACACAAGTGTACATACAATCTAAGACATGTAATTTTTGACTGAAAGAGTATGTGCATCTATTGTTATCCTTACACGAAAGAAGCTAGTTTAAGTAAAATCATATATAAAACATTTAGTTTAAGAAGAATAACTCTTGGATCGCTAACACTGCCTATTAATGTAATACTAACATAGAACAAATGAACTTTTCCAGAATAATGCTTCACCTAATCTTCAGGGATAACATTTTAGTAACAGCGTTCTCCCAATCAATTACTATTAGTAAAAAATTTACATGGCTTCATAATTATTCTTCTTTAAGTCAAGCAGATCACCTTCTTAACATTGATGCCAATATTGGAGATTGTCCCACAAAACAAAGTTCCATACAAAAGCGCAACTGCGTGATTATCCAATTAAGAATCATTTCACTGCATTGAATAAAAAATAATATAGAATACATATAACTTTTTGAGGTACATAACATGATATCCACAAGTTAGTAAGTAAGTAATACAAATGGATTGTCATGAGTGTTGCGCGCCGTGCGGAAGCGTGCTCGCAAACTAAACGAGTCGGCGAGCGATGAGAAAAGAACCAAAACCAAACACAAGTAAAATCCACCAAAATAACGACCAAAATCACACAAACACAGAGATATATGTGGTTCGGCAATTGCCTACGTCTACGAGGAGAGGATGAGGAGATTTCACTATATGGAGGAGAAGTACAACGGGTTCCAACTCACACAAACTCTCAAATATAACCCTAACTAAAGATCTTCAACTCCCTCACAATATCTCCCTCTCAAAGTGCTCAAAACAATGTTAATTCTCTGGTTAAACTCTCTCTTTCTAAACCTTAGAAACGTGTATTTTTATTTATAACAAACCCAATTCAAAACATGGTGAGAATCTGAAAACGAGGCTGTCACATCCGGGTGTGGCACGCACCACACCCCTGACAACAGGACAGATTCTGTCACACCTGGGTGTGGCACGCACCACACCCCTGACAACAAGGCAGATTCTGTCACATCTGGGTGTGGCACGCACCACGCATGTGGCCTGCTAAATTTTCATGTTTTTCAACACGAACAATTCAACGTCGTTTTCTATAATTCTCCATCTCGGCGAAGTGTTCCCAAAACTAACCCGACACCAATATGAGCACTAATTCGTCGTCTTGCCAAATCCGGGTGCACCAATATGGTTGTTTACGTTCCCCCTCTCCCAAAGGATCAAGTCGTACGTAGTTCATCCAAATGGCCTTGAAAGACCTCAACAATCACGAATGTGCAATAAGTTTCTACAATGATTGAACTTATTGCTCGGAACTACCTTCACGAGCATATCCGTTGGATTATCTTTTGTGTGAACCTTCACGAGCTCCACATCCTTATCTTCAAGAACATCTCGAACGAAATGATAACGACCGTCGATATGCTTCGTCATTGCATGGGAAACCTGATTCTTCGCCAAATAGATAGCATTCGTGTTATCATAATAAATGGTGACAGATCACTGCAAAATACCAAGATCCTCCAAAAGTCATCGAATCCAAATCGCCTCCTTAATAGCCTCTGTAATCGCTATATATTGTCTCCGTCGTCGACAAAACCACCATAGACCGCAAGGTGCATCTCCAACACATCGACGTAAGGGTCAAAGTGAACACATACCCCGTCGTTGATCGGCGTTTATCCAAATCTTCAGCGTAACCTGAATCAACGTAACTAATACATAGCTGCCCACCGCTAGTGTCCTGCTCAAATACCAAACCAATATTGAGAGTACTTCGAATATACCTTAAAATCCATCTCACGGCATCCCAATGATCCGGACCTGGATCGTGCATGTATCTCAAAACCATGCTCACTACCTATGACAAATCCGACCTCATACAAACCATGACGTATATCAAACTTTCAACTGCGCTTGCATACGGAGTCTTCAACATCAACTCTCTAGCTTCAACTGTCTTCGGTGAGAGGTCAGTTGAAAACTTCAAATAGGCTCCCAAAGATACACTAACTGGCTTTGTCTCCATGCTCATATTAAATCGTTGTAAAACTTTCTTCAAATAAGCCACATGTGTCAAATAAATTCTGTTCTTATCTCTGTCTCTGCCGATCTTCATCTCCAAAATACGCTTCGCTTCACCCAAATCCGTCATCTCGAACTCTTTCGAAAGCTGTACCTCATCTATACCAGATCGAGAAATAAAAGTAACAAACATGTCATCGACATAAAGCAACAAATAGTTATACGTACCTCCTCATAACTTGTGATAGTACACACAAGGATCAAATTGGCTCTTAATGTACGAATGACCGAGTATAAACCCATCGAATCGCTTATACTACTGTTATGAAGATTGCTTCACTCCGTATAGCGATTTCTTTAGCATACAAACTAATTTCTCCTTCCATGCAGTTCGAAATCCTAATGACCGAGTCGTATAGATTTCCTCATCAAGATCATCATAAAAAAATATTATTTTCACATCTAATTGATCCAATTTCAAACCATATTGTGCCACCAAAGCTAGTAAGATCTGAATCGAAGAGTGTTTCACCATTGGAGAGAAGACTTCATTGTAGTTAATGTCTTCTTCCTGTGCATAACCTTTCGCTACCAACCTAGCTTTGAACCTCACGGGAGTGCTTTCAATGCTCTCCTTCTTCGTATACATTCATTTGCAACCAATAGCCTTCCACCTCTTTGGAAGCTTGACAAGCTTTCATGTGTCGTTCTTGTGAAGAGACTCCATCTCCTCCTGCATATCTTCCTGCCATAAATCAGTCTTTGAACTCTGCTCAGTCTCTCTGAATGTAGTAGGAACCATCTCATCGACACTCTCCATCGGAAGAATATAACCAATGACTATATTTGTATACCTAGCTGGCAAACGTATGTCTCTCCTGGGTCTCCGAACCGTAATCGAATCCTGAATCTGAACCGTCGGTCGCTGATTCTGTTTTGTTGAACCTGTATCCTCCAAATCATCGATGTGCTTGCCTGGCGTCACCTTAGTCGGTACTCTAATAGATACAGTATCATCTGGACATTGTGAAGCTACATCAATCTCTACCACCTGCGATATCTCCTCTGTCGGGGTGCTCTCCACCTGATGAAATCTGAGAAGCTTTAAGATCGAAGCCTCATTGAAAGTGACGTCTCTACTCAGCATAATCTTCTTAACAACTGGATCCCAAAGCTTGTATCCTTTCACACTACGTTTGAATCTAACAAATATGACATTTCTAGCTCGAGATTTTTTAATTTATCAGCTTTGACATGATAAAATGCAAGCACCCAAAAATCTTGA
>NW_017972854.1:2200-17882 GCF_001876935.1 Asparagus officinalis | reverse complement strand
TCTTCCGACCACATCTTCATAGGGTTTTCCCCCCAATCGCAGATGAATACAGCCTATTAATGAGGTACATCACATATGAAAGTGTCTCAGCCCAAAAGATCTTCTCCAAATCACTCTGCGATAATAAATATCAGACCTTCTTTAGTAAAGACCGATTCAATCTCTCTACCATCCTATTTTGTTACGACGTATGACTAACTGTGAAATGTCTTTCTATGTTCTCGTCTTGACATAGCTGCTAAAAGGGATCTTTCTCCTAGTCTGCAGTTCTAATCTCCTCTTTCACTCCACAAATAACTCTAGGTCTTCATTTTTATGCTTTATGGTGTACACCCAGCAACGTCTAGAATAGTCATCCACAAATGTAACGAATCAATGTCGACCACCAAGTGATGTCGTCTTGGTGGGATTCCAAACATCTGTGTGCACGTAGTCCAAGATGCTCATCGTCCTGTGTACGGCTGTCCCGAATTTTACCTTTGTCTTCTTGCTAAGAACGCAATGCTCACAGAATTCTATCTACCCCCTTGGCTCCCTTCACTAGCCCATGATTGCACAAAGCTTGTAGTGATTTTTCACATATGTGTCCTAATCTGTAGTGCCAAAGTCTGTTCGTGTCCGCCTCTAAACAGCTGAAGCTACCTGGTCAATCTCGGTGCTCCCCTTCAAATAATAAAGATTTCTACTGCGGACTCCCTTCATCACTATCAAAGATCCCCTAATAACTTTTGCTACAGCATTCTCAAAAGTCACATTGAATCCCTTTGCCTTCAAAGCTCTAACAAAAATAAGATTCTTCTTCAGCTGAGGAACAAATCTCACTTCATTCAACTCACGAACAACTCCACCGTGTATCCGAATTTTGACGGTACCTCTCTCACAAATACCACATGATTGATCATTTCCCATGATCATCACACCCCCATCGAGTTTCTCGAACGATGCAAATCAATCTTGCCGGGAAGTCACATGATAAGTAGCGCCGGAATTCAGTATCCAATCCGATGCATCTGCATTGTTCACTTCTGGGGTAATCAATAGAGAAAAGCAGGAATCATCTGAATCATCACCTCTAGCGATGTTCACCACATTGGCCTTCAGACCATTTTTCTTGCTATTCTCCTTCTCTTTGAGCTTCGGGCAATCTCTTTTTCAATGTCCTTGTTCTTTGCAGAAAGCACACTGGTTCTTTGGTAATTGGTAGTGGCCTCTAGACTTTGACCTGCCTCTATTGCCACCTCATGGATAGAGACTCCCTCCTCTCATCGATAACACCTCTCTTGAAGTACTAGTTCTGAAAGTCTCTTTGTCCTTCATCCTCAGATCGTAATTCGTTAACGCATTAGTCACTTCACTGTATGTGGTGGAAGATTTACCGTTCAACGAAATGAGCATGAATGTATCATACTCCTCATCGGGTAAGGAGCCTAACAAAATAATCGTCTTGTACTCATCCGTTATCTTCTCATCAACGTTCGACAAGTTCGACAACGACTTTGTGTAGTTGTTCATATGATCCGCAAGTGAGGTACCCCTAGACATCTGGAATCTGAACAATCTTTACAGCATGTGTAAACGATTTTTAACACTCTTCGTAAGGTATTTATTGTTAAGAATCTCCCATATTTTTATCGCAAACGTCACACCAATCACATCGTATTTCAACTCTTATTCTAAACAAGATCTAATTACCTCACAAGTGTTTCGATTCATCTTGTCCCATGTCGTCTTATCATATTTTGGTGGCCTCTCATGAACCATGATGGTCTCTTCCAAATTTTAAGCATTCAAAGCATCTTGTACGTCGCTCATTTACAAACCAAAGTTGATTTTGCCATCGTACTTCATAATACTAATCTTTGTATTCTGAAGTATAACCTGAACTGTACTAATCATCGCTTTGTTGTTTTCACCAACTTATTCTTCTATTGCAAACTAACTCCAATTGTAAAGAAAGATTCGTACTTGATAGAATTGAGAAATTACCCAAACTAAATCATAGATAGGATTCCTACTTGATCTCCTAACCACACAAGTAAAGTAAGATCTCCAATGGCAACTCCGCAACGCTATTTCCACCGAAGCCTAGATCTTCAAGACCCAAGCTTCAAACAATGAATCTTTTTTCAGCCAATGTAAAACCCTACATCTGAAAATCTGAGCCTGTTACCACTGTCGCGCGCAGTGCGGAAACGTGCTCGCAAACTAAACGAGTCGGCGAACGATGAGAGAATAACCAAAACCAAACACGAGTGTAATTTACCAAAATAACGACCAAAATCACACAAACACAGAGATATATGTGGTTCGACAATTGTCTACGTCCACGAGGAGAGAATGGGGAGATTTCACTATATAAAGGAGAATTACAACGGGTTACAACTCATACAAACTCTCAAATATAACCTTAACCAAAGATCTCAACCCCCTCACAATATCTCTCTCTCAAAGTAATCCAAACAATACTAATTCTTTGCTTAAACTCTCTCTCTCTAAACCCTAAAAACGTTAGTTTCTATTTATAATAAACCCAATCCAAAACAGGGTGGGAATCTGAAAACGAGTCTGCCACATCCAGGTGTGGCACACACCACACCCCTAACAACATGGCAGAATCTGCCACACCTGGGTGTGGCACGCACCACACATGTGGCCTGCTGAATTTTCACATTTTTCAATACATTGAACAATTCGACACCGTTTTCTACAATTTTCTTCCTCCTCTTCGCCCTTTATAGCCTTCATCTTCTCCCATGAATTTCAGCAAATCCCTCACCTCACAGTAACACTTCCCTCATCACTCCTTCACCCTCAGCCTTGCTTGTCCTCACCAATAGTACATGTACCTCTATACTCCCTCACCCTTTCTCACCTCTCCCTCACCTCAATCTTAACAGTCCTCTGACCTCACCAACTCCTTTTTTGTTTTTCTCTGCCACCTCACCAGTTCCTATTTTGGGCTTCGATCGAGAGGAGTGAGCTGATCTCAAAAGACCAAAGAAAAGAACAGAAAAATCAAGGGGCGGATGTATATACAGTCCATGTGGGGCTACGCCCCTCCATCCCTCAAAATTTTGAGAAAAAAATAGGGTAATTTTTATAAAATCTTTTCCTTTAAAAATTAAAATATATTCATTCTTTATCTCAAAACCCACGTGTCACGCCTCTAACTTTGCTCTTTTCTTCAAGAACGATCTCCTCAACCTTTTGGAATTTTAATCAATTTGGTGAATTTTTCCATCGATGTTAAATCTCTGGTAATTATCTTCTCTAACATTCTCTTCCGTTGATTCGATTTCGTGCTTCTACCGAGAGGAGTGAGTTGATCTCAAAAGACCAAAGAAGAGAACAGTAAAGTCAAAAATTGGACCATTTTTTCTCGAAAATAACCCTTCAGCAGAAACCTTATCAAAATAACCATTCATTGGATATATTACAAATGATTGAGGTTATAAATGAAAAAGAAAAAAAAAACCTTTATACAGCTTTTATACGACTATGTAATATTGAAATTTTGGTGCTGATGTAGATGCACCACCAGTCATAAAATTTGTCAAAATTTCCATACATGTTTCTTAAAGTTTTACTCCATAGCCTATCCTCTTTTCATGGGAAAGGATTAGATCATCAAATGGGATTGTGCGTTGTTATTGGGCTGGTGATGCTGGAAAATGTTTTAGCACCTAGTGTACTTCCAACTGTTTTAGATCATGGTAGTTTTTGCTCTAGAGTATTAAATGATAGCAAGAGGTTCTATTATTAGTTCTATTTTTAGTTCCTGTTAAAAGCCTGTGCTCTCTTGATACAGGAATACCAGGAGGTTAAGACAGGAGGCACTTTCTATGACTTTCAGTTTAATACCAGACTTGTTAAGCCAACCGTTGTACATTTTCAGGTACTAATTTACTCATTTTCTCGAATTTCTTTTCTGGTAGCTTGTCATTGTATAACATGGATATTGGGATTCAAGAGTCCAAAGCGTCTAACAGTTTACTCCACTATATGTCATAAATTTCATATTCTGGGTAACTTTTCATTATATCTCACAACATCAATAGTCATACTGTAGATTGTCCTTAATTTGTCAAGTGATCTTAATGGTCTAGACTTAAATCAACATAAGCGACACAATGTATGAGGAGCAGTTTTTGTTTGTTTCAATACTGATGCAGCCAACTGTAAGACTGGTTTCTTTTGTCTTATTTATTTTTTTAACTGTCATTATGGGCCTAATGAGTAAATAACATATCCATATGAAAATTTATCTCAACTCTGTAGTGGGATTTTAGTTTTAGTGCAGCTAATGAGAATTGACAGGCCCATATCTGTCCACTATTCCACTCAGTTGGGACATACTTAGTTTATCAAGATGTGAGGTTATCTTTGTATTATTTTCTTTGGCTGGTAACTTACTGTTTGTTGTCTGCTTATGTAGCTCAATTTGTCTAAATTACCTGTTTAAACAATTTTTTGCTCTTAGAATATTTTTTCTTTGTTATTTGTTGAGGCTCCTTAGTTTCTCTCTTAGAATATATATATATATATATATATTGTTATTTGTTGAGGCTTATTAGTTTTGCAGGTTCTGACTACATGAGTGTGTTAATAATTTAATGGAATATATTCTGACTTTATAAGCTCTGTGACACTAATGCAGCATTTGCATCTTCAAGCATCACCATTGTCTTTAGAGGAGGTAAGGATTTCATCTATTGACATCAAAGGACTTCATTATGACATCAAGTTGTTGTGGTTCTATCTATCAAGATAGTAGATGTCTTCGATGCTATACAATTGAGAGTGTCCATCACGAAAATTGGGTGTCTTATAGACCATCAGCATCATTCAATTTAGCTTACACCACTAATGTTTTTATTTAAGCAGTTTAATTTTAAAGAATGGATTTTCCGTGAGACGTGTTTGTAGGCTAATATAACATTTGTGCTTTAGTCTCTGTGCCAGTTGCTCAGCATTCCTTAATCTTTGCTCTAGGAATTTTTTTAGTGTTGCAAAATCATAGTACCATCATGTTTCAAGGTCGCTTCTCTTCTGCATATAATCTCAAGTAATTTATTGTTAAAAGCAGTCATCAATTGTGCTTTCAGAATTTACTTCAACCAGTTCTTTCGTCAAAAGTCAAAAGCTGCGAGCAAAATTTAGAAGCATTTGGTTTCCATTTCAAGTTTACATGACTTCATAGAACCTTGCACTTGCATATATTCACTTTCTGTCTTGGTAGTCAGATATCAGTTCATGTTACTTTCATCTCTTGTATATTTGTAATGTATTGGGCTGTGTATATTTTCCTTCCCCTTCAGTTGATGGTTCTCATCTTCATTCAATGCTGTTTCTCGGATCATGTAACATGGGAGATAAATTTCCATTTATTTAGTTTTAGATTTCGTTCACTACTAAATAATAATTTGATCTTATATGAAATTTCTTTATGGTAGTTGTATAAGTGGTTAGCATTTGTGGACTTGCATCGTTTTTTTTATTGTTAGTACTAGAGAAGGTTTCATTATTTCACCTAAAAAACTGTGCGAAAGCATCGATAGTCACGTCTACCCTTATTAAAATATTTGTAATTATCAATACTTTTATGCTGCATAATCTGCTATTCAAGTTGCCTGGAAGCAGAATTTGGCAATTAGCATACTGAACCTTGTGCCAGTGTTCTTTCTGAATCTTCTTTAGATTGTTAGCTTGCTTAGATATTGTTCTTACCTACTCATGGTATTAGGAGTGTGCTTCCACATAATATGTTTTGTGTCAGGCACTAGAAAGCAGGGCGGAACTACTTCCTCTGCAGCTGCTGGATAGGTGGAGCCTTTCAATATGGTATGATGGGAAATTTATGTAGTTCAGAGGCCTCTGTTTGAAAAAGCCTGAATAATTCTTCAAATGTCAGAGATATCATGAGTGGCTAACCGACAATTTTCTTGCAGCATTTATATTATGAAATTTATTTTCCGTATTTAAGATTGTCTCTTTTTTGCCCTCTTAGTTTTGATATGAAAATGCATAGTCATATTGTATTTGCTACTATTAAGCGCGTGATACTGAGAATTCACTAATTTGTTGCTTCCATTACTTGCCGCTGTTGTACGACATGGTTAGACTAGTAATGTACTCTTTTATGACCCTTTTTTGCATTTGAATTTTATGCAAATGTTGTATTTTTAGTCCGATCTGATGCTCATCATAGTTCAATTGTCAATATGAATGCCTACAGTTCATGATGGAGAGATGTTCTTCCTGTATGACATACTCATTAAATAGTTGATATATAGTCATAAAATTAGAAATGTCACTATATCTTCTTACAAATGACTTCTGTTGTTTCACTATTTAATTGTTTAATTGTTTCACGCCTATTCACATTATGACCTCTGATTTATGGGTTCTTAACTTCACGTATTGACTGACTGTGGAAATACAATATTAGTCCTTCATGTAGTAGATTCACCACTCTTGATTTTCATATAGTGATATTTTTCTTTACTTCTCTTAAGTAGTGCTGAATGGAGGGAGCATGCTGACTTGATTTTTGGTAGCAATCTTGCTGTTTGGTGTTTAAGGACAAAGATGTAACCCTACTGACATCATTTGACTCTGAAATGGACACTCATCATTAACATAAATCTCCCCAGTTAGGGGATAAAACACAAATACTCTATGATGTGCTGCTAGTATCTGTTTGTACTTGTTGCTCATCTAGGGGTATTGAGCATCTTCTTTTAGTGGGACATGTACCTAAGGTGTATTTCAAATTGATGATTCATGCATATTTCTCTCATATATTGATTGGCGTCACCATAAATTGCACATAGTTGAAAGGTTATAATTGGGAGAATATGTTATATCGTATGTGGTTTTAATTTCTTGAATTGAAGTTGAAAGGAAAGGAATCGATGCATTTTGCATAATTTGGGAAATGAGAGAGGTCAGTTTCTCTTGAACTTAGGTTTTAGTCATTACATATCAATGCTTATTTTCCCTTTCCCCTTTACCTCTTTATTTTTTATTTTTATTTTTGGCTGTTAGGACTTGTTAGCCTCACTTTCTGGTTTATGTGGTATCTGGATTCTAATTGGTGATATTCTTGTCAAGTTTGCCTTGGAGAGTAGAAGCAATTATGTTCCTTGTCCTGTTGGTCAGATATTAGAGCGTTTGTGTCTGTAGGTTGCATCTTTAGGCTTGTGATAAACATTACCGAATGACATTCACTCACTTGCTCTTGGTTGTCTTCTAAGTACTTAAGGAGCACAGCCTTTTTCAACTTACATTTAGTGATGACAATTATTTTTCAAGTGTCAGCCACATCTACCTAGCATTTATTTACTTTTTTCTTATTATTTTACCCCATGAAGATTTACTTTAAATCTTATTCTGATTGACTGGAAATTATGGTTGTGAGAGAACTCGTTTTATTTCCAACTACATCTCACCTTACCTGTGTTAGCTCACTACAAAGTGAGATTGCTATCTGAAGTGTTCTTTATCTCTTCATTTTCAGGAGTCAACTTAAGATGAAACATGATGCATGAATCATGCAACGGAATGAGTTGTCCTGTTGAATATGTTTCTATAGTGTGCTCTTTCGCTCATTTTCTGGTTTGATTTTCAGAAATTATTTTTCTGAATGGTTTAACTCTGGAATCTCCTGCTTTATTTAGCACCTTAGATAAGGATATCATACAGTCATTTTGACTTCTCTACAACCAACATACCAGGATGTTCGCTGTGCTCTGCACTTTCTGGAGCTGGCACCTTTAATTGACTTAAAAAAAAAACATATCAGGGCTAATGTTTATATGTTTTCCGACACTAGTTCTTAGGTCCTCGTGAAGCCTTATGTTACTTTCTGGCGTTGTTATTTTCATAGCATGCATGTTGTAGCAAATCTCCCTTATTAACCACTTCTAGTATTGTATGTCATTACTCATGTGCAAAATTTAATATGAAAAACCTGCTTAGATATCAAAGTGATTTATAAGTTGGTAATTCTGGGTGATATGACACTGAATGCATAACTCTTCCTATCACTTCCATACAAGCGATTTGCTATGATTTTGTGTTCTGTTTTATCCACCATTCTTCAAGGGAGAGTCTGCTGATTGAGGACAGCCCATGAAGTGTAATTTTACAATTGCCAAATCTTTCTTTCCTATTTGACTAGGCGATAGTCCAGTGGTAACATGTTTTAACAATAAGATGAGGGAGTCTCAAGGGATAAAGTGACATCTCAGGGTTATGCTCTTGTTATCAGGTGTCTTAGCACATGTTTCAGTTTATGGTTTTCCGATTAATCATTAGGTGTTTTGACACGTAAAACTTATAGGACTGTTCACTGAGCATGCCAATTTTTACCAGTTTGTCATATGAGAGAGTTTTCAATTAGTGATATAATGAACTGTGTTATCTGAGGAATCCCTTTGACCTCTTGTTTGTCCCTTTCCAACTTCTTCGTTTCGTTTTCAATTGTTTTTAACTGATGTTCCTCGAGCACTGTTTGAGCAGCTCGAGACACGATGTATTTTGTTATGTGGTTCAATCCAAGAGGGCATTAACTGTGTCGTTGGATGACTATTATATTCATTGTTCGAACAAGGGTCACAACTATGTTGTTTTTTATTGTGGAAGTCAAATAGAGAAAGAGTGGTGTTTGTTTGTTAACGAGTAGCATGTTCAACTAATCAGTAGGTAGGGTGTCCAATGAAATGTTTGATGAAATTATGTTAGTGCTCAATAGCAATGAAGTGCAAATATGGTACTCGTTTAAATAATTTTGGTTTGAAGTAAAACTTAGCTACTGGCGAAAAAGGGTCTGTTAGAGTAACTCCGTAAATAATTTGTTTTTCTTTAATTGTAGCTGTTAGTGATATCTGACATCTTATGTTTTTGCAGTTAAGGAATCTCTTGTGGGCCACATCAAAGCATGATGTTTACATGATGGAGAACTACTCAGTAATGCACTGGTCATCACTGCTTCGAAGAGGCAAAGAGGTGCTAAATGTATCTGGGAAAATTGTCCCTACTCAGGTGATTATTATTTTTACTTCATTCGGTGGTGTGCAAACACTGACATGAAATGTTTTTTAAAAAAAAGGGAAAACAATCAGAGAACGGGCTTTTTCTTTACGAAGGTTAACATCATCCTAATTCACTATTTTGCAGAAGTATGGATCTTCATGTGCCCACCCACTTTCTAGAGTACAAATCAGCACCATGGTTGTGAAAGATAACTTGATAGTTGCTGGTGGTTTTCAAGGGGAGCTCATTTATAAGGTAGATTAGAGGCCATATGTGGTTATCTTTTTAGATTTATCTACAAAATAAGGGTTGACATACTCCTGCTGTTTTGCCAGTACCTAAATAATCCTGGAGTCGCGTTCTGCGGAAAAGTAACCAATGAGAATAATGCCATCACCAATGCCGTAGATGTTTATTGCGCTCGGAAGTAAGAAATCATTCGTCATTCTCTGTACTTGTTTTGAGAGTAAATTGTGGAGAATCCCCTTCAACTATAGCTTCAGTAGCACTTAACAGCCCTGAGTTAGCATTTTGAGAAGAATAAATTGCAAATAACCCCCTTCCATTATGATTTTCTACAAAAATAGTTGAGGTGTGGTAAGTGCTAGTGAAGGTATAGGTGTGGGGAGTGTTATGCAATTTTTTCCTTGTTTTTTACCCTTGAGTCTACATCTTACTAATTTTTCCCTTCAGCGGTTCCCTTCGAGTGATGACTGCTAATAATGATTGTTATGTGAGGATCTTTGATGCCAACAACTTTGCCTTGCTCAATCGGCTTTCCTATTCTTGGTCCATAAATGTGAGTACTCTAGTGACCTCGAGTTTACATGTAACTATAGTTCATAATATAATCTATAACTGTGTAGTTTACTGATATCCTTAACTTATCGCAGAGTACCTCAGTTAGCCCAGATGGGAAGTTTCTTGCTGTCCTCGGAGACAACACAGATTGTTTAATAGCAGATGCTCAATCGGGAAAAGTAAGTATAATATCTTCTCGAGCCATTCTTGTTGCATCAATTTCTTTTTCTTAAGCTATTTGGTTCTCTGAACAACTGCAGATGATCGGCAATCTAAAGGGCCATTTGGACTATTCTTTCTCTTCTGCTTGGCACCCCGATAGCCACATACTGGCTACAGGGAATCAAGACAAAACCTGCAGATTATGGGATATAAGGAAATTATCCGAGTCCCTTGCCGTCCTCAAGGGACGGATGGGAGCAATCCGTGGAATCAAGTTTTCAGCCGATGGTCGTTTCATGGCCATGGCCGAGCCAGCAGACTTTGTTCACGTATTTGATGTTGGGGCTGGTTATTGCGAGGCTCAAGAGATTGATCTTTTCGGTGAGATTGCGGGTATCAGTTTCAGTCCTGATACTGAAGCTCTCTTTGTCGGTATAGCAGACCGAACTTATGGGAGCCTTTTAGAGTTCAGGAGGAGACACCAGTATCAGTATACGGACTCTTTTCTTTGATGAGGTGTACTGTTTCTTTTCGTTTTCAACTTTTGTTATAGTGTGCAAGCTCAGGATGTACCTAAGAAACCCGAACCCGGGAAAAGAAAAAAGAAAAAAAAAATCTGGAAGTCTCATTAGTTCAGGGAAGGCCAGGACCTTAAACGCTTTCAGAAAAAAAAAGAACGAAAAAATATTTGCGTGTGTAGTATTAGGGAGTGTATTTTTGTACAGGTGTAAGTTTGGTAAAGTGCTTGGGCTGGTAAAAATTGTAACTTGCGATGTGTGGTGGTATGTGATGTGAGGTTGTTGCTTTTTTTTTTTTCATTTTTTGGCTTCATTCTTTTCCAGGAGTCGTGTGCGTTTGTTAATTTGGGATCTTGGAGAAGCACCTTTGATCTAATTTTTTTTCTTTGTAAAAATATTATGTTTACTTAGTTCTTTTTAGTCGAGTGTGCATCATTTAGAATTTGAATATGCGTACCCACAATAGCAGGTCCGCAAGGCACATATGACGTATGATACTTGCACGTCCAGAGTTTAGAAATTATGATTATCAAATTCTAGATCCTTGCAGATCGGAGATCCTTTAAACTGAATCTCTGCGTTTGAGTTTTCTCTTTTCTTCTACCTCCTCGTAGATTGAACTAATAAAAGTTAATTTCAAAAGAAAAAAAAGAAAAGAAAGGAAAAACACACTGAATTTAATGAGTTGCAAAAGCCATTCCGAGGTTTGCTTTGGTGCTCTAAGCCTAGGGTTTTTTTTGAATTTTTAAAGGGAAAATTGTGTCTAGGCCCCCCAAAAATAAAGGCGATGTGACCAGGCCCTCCATACTTTTTTTTGTATGCCAAAGCCCTTATTACATAAAGTAATAATGTTTCAGCCTTTTTTTCATCCCCCAGACAGCACAGAAAGCAACTTAATTTGAAAACCCAAAATTGCCCTTGCTTTCTTTCTCTTTCTCTCTTCTCTCTTCAACAAAAACAAAACCCTCTGCCGATCATCAACGCCCTCGTCTCCTTCATCCACTCCCCTCCCCTTCTCTCCCAAGTCCTCGCCCAATTCCTCACCTCCGGCCACCATCATGATCCATTCATTGTCGGACATTTCATCAAACACCTCGCCTTCTCTCTGCCCTCTCCTCTCCTCGCTGCCTTCCTCTTCTCTCTCCTCCCAAACCCCGACGCATTCATCTTCAACACCGTCATTAATTCCTTCCTCCTTAATTCCCAAGTCCTCTGCTTGCCAAGCTGTTCTCTCACCTCGGTCTTGCTCCAAATGAGATGTTGTTGCGTGCCCAGATCGTGAAGCTGGGGTTTGAAGAGGATTTGTATGTTCGGAACTCGACGATTCATATGTACGCTTGCTTTGGCCATCTGGGCAGCGCTTGGAAGTTGTTTGAGGGTTTCGTTGAGGAGACTGATATTGTTACTTGGAACTCGATGATCGACAGGTGTGTCAAGAATGGGATGGTGGAGGGTGCACGGGAGTTGTTCGACGAAATGCGTGACAATGATTTGGTTTCTTGGAACACTATGATAGGGGGATACACGAGTGTGGGAATGATGGAGAAGATGAGGGAGGTGTTTTCTATTATGCCAAAGTGGGACGTCGTTACGAGGAATTCGATGATTGATAAGTATGCGAGGGATGCTAACGTTGCACTTGCTCGTGGGTTTTTCGACTCGATGCCTAAGAAGAGCTTGGTTTCTTAGAAGGTAATGTTAGATTTGTACGCGAGGGGGAAGGATTATAAGGAGTGTTGCAAGTTGTTTGATTCGATGAGGGGCGGCGAAGCTCTTGGTGTGCTGTAGCTGGGAGGAGGAGGAGGAGGAAGGGAATGAGTGAGCTTGCAGAAGAAAAGAGGAAGAAGATGTTAATTTTTATAATAGGATTGTTTGTACTCTTTACTCTTGTATAGTTTCTTCAGAATTGCTTGTAACGTGTCATGTTTCATTGTTCAGTTGATTATACTATGTGTTCTTATGGTTTGGCTGTACTTAGATCAAAAATTAATAAAATATATTGTGTCTATTTAGTGGTCAATTTTGGTGTAATTTATTGCGATTGTATGTGATATGTTAATTGTGGTTGTCATGTGAATATGTACAAGTTCATTCAAATAGAACAATTTGGATGGAAAGTGATATGTTAATTGTGGTTGTCATGTGAATATGTACAAGTTCATTCAAATAGAACAATTTGGATGGAAAGAGTATGTTTTGTACATATCTAATTTCTAGATTAGAGACTCACTAAGGTTACAATTTACCTTATATGCAAGTATGTTTGAGGGAACTGGTTATGAAATCTCAAATACAAAGGAAAAAATATTGTAAGTGATTTGCTATTGTGATCCTAAACATGCTTAAAATCACAATGCTGGAGGATCAACAATTTGGTGTGTACTCAATCATGTGTGAGAAATTGATTCATTGCATAAGAAGTATGAAGCTTGTTGGCTTTAACCTGAACATGTTAGCTTTCACGTGAGCATGTTAACTTTCATCTGTATATATTAACTTTCAGGTGTATATGTTAACGTTCATGTGAACATGTTAACTATTAGCAGTATATGTTAACTTTCATCTGCACATGTTAACTTTCTTATGAACATGTTAACTTTCAGCATAGTATGTTAAATTTTACTATTACATGTCAGCCTTCTTTATTACATGATAACATGCAACTGAAGATGTTAACTTGTCAAATGTACATGTTAAATATTAGCTTTTCCTGTTATAGAATGCTGCTGAAACTCAAATAAAGATTACAACAAAACATTCTGTTAATTTTGCTAACTTCTCAAACTAATCATCAACTGTGCTCAGGTCCCACCTCACTTTACACACACAAACTGAGACACAAAGATCACAACGGCATGAACCAAGCCAACAATAAGAGAGACACAAAACAGTAAAAGCTACAAATATACATTTTTAGCTAAAAGTTAACATATTATTATGAAAGTTAATATGTAACAATGAAAGTTAACATATTATGATGAAAGTTAACATGTTCAGCTGAAAGTTAACATGTTACGAGGAGAGTTAAACATATAATGGTGAAAGTTGATATAATTTACGAGGAGAGCTAACATATAATGCACTTTATGATATGAATAAGCTCTACTTAATGCCGGTGGATGTCATTTTCATATTAGCAGACCAACCAAACTAAAATTATTCATACAAGTCATAGTAAAGATCAACTTGTAGTTAAATTGCATATATGTTCAATGTCAGTGTTTCTAAAGTAGTTCACAAACTGTATGTTCAATGATAAGACCACAGATCAACATCAATTGCCATAGCTGGGGAATGAAACATGAACAATCCATGAACCCAATATCTGAATGACAAGTAAGGCACAGGAAAAATGATAAAGCACCAAAAATTCGTACAGGATATCCACTTTAAACATCTCCAATCCCGTTTCACCATTCACAAGTCCAAAATATAACAAGTATATAAAACACATCCCCCTTTGAAGCTAGAACATACACAAAGTGCTTAAGCTTCAGGGCCAAACAACAAATCCTACATAGTATAAAATATCTCACACTAAATGCTGTCAGCATCAATTTCATTGCATCAAGCCGCTTATATTTAAAAACCAACAATCATTCAAATCATTGCATCAAGCCGCTTATATTTAAAAACCAACAATCATTCAAATTCACAATGCTAATCAGAAACATCCCAAGGAATGAGCAACAAAGCTTTTAACATACTACACCAACGATTTTCGACATATAAACAATATATTGACAATCACCCCAATGAAGTTTGTACACACTCATTACACACTTACTTGCACTTTGGTGATGAGGGCCTCTTGGGCCAGCTCGGCGCTGGTGATGACAATGAGAGTACGGGAGCCCTCCCGGAGGGTGAATATTGGGCCGTAGAGGGCACATAGGTCACAAATGTAATCATTCAAGTAAACATGTAATTTTTCATTTGAATCTGTTAAATTATCTAAAAATCCATCACAGTTTTTGAAATTTACCACGATGAGAGTGCGGGAGACCAAAACCCATCTGCTCTCATCTACAATTGCAACATTCACTCAGAAACAATTCAGTTCCAGCAACTCTAAGCAGATAGTAATTAGGCCTAACACTGAGACGAAAACACATACCATAAGAACAATATCACTATTTGAAAAATGATTCTTTCGACATTTGATTTAACAATGTAATGTAATTTGTTTCAGTATTCTTTTTCCACCAAGCAAATGACTTCAAAATGCAACCTGCATCCCTTTTCCACGGCAATCACAAAAAAAGCTAGCACAACCCTCAGAAGGAAATGAAGCCAAAGAAGTAGCACAACCCTTCTTGAGCTCATTAAAGCTATTAAGATCAAAACTGTAGGCCTTCATGAGCTTTTCCACTGCTCCATTACATCCCATGAGAGCTCTCAAAATGTAAGTCTCATCAATCCAATTGTTTGTATTAATATAAATCCAAGACCACACCATAACTCCCTTTTAACACCAGTCTCTACGAGTTTATCTATTGCTGCTTTCTACTCTTCAAGCTCTTGAAGCTCCTCCTTTTGGCACCGATTCTTCTGCTTGGGAATTGATAGAGGATTATGCTGGGGGATTGATAGAGAGATTACGTTCTCAACGGCTTTAGCTACCTGTGACATCAGAAGGAAAAGAAAAAAGGCTTTGACTACTTGGTCTTCGAGAAGATGACTGAGCTTTAATGGACTGAAAACTAGGGTTTTGAAGTTGGGTTCTCAAGATGGCTGAGCTTTGAGCCTGAGAAGAGAGAAGAGAGAAAAGAGGAGAGAGAGAGAGGAGGGCAATTTTGGCTTTCTGAAAAAAAATTCTCTTTGTGCTGTCTTGAAACTTTAAACAGGGGCTAGAAATAAGTGCTTTATGTAATAAGGGGTTTGACACAAAAAAAAAGTATGGGGGGCCTGGTCACAGCGTCTTTATTTTTTTGGGGCCTAGACACAAATTTCCCATTTTAAATTGATAATAAAAAATAAAAAAATGAGCTAAAATAAAAAAAGGGTATTTTCATATTTCAAAATTCTCTCCTAATTTCTCTCTTTCCTAGAGCAATCATTTTGTTGCTTTGTTTATTCTCATTTGCTCTGTCTCAAGAAATCATTTCTGCTAGTGACATCTCATGTAAGCACCGCTTTGCATAACGAAATTACTTGCTTTCTCC
>NW_017972854.1:0-2187 GCF_001876935.1 Asparagus officinalis | reverse complement strand
AAGTTATGGAATATGTGAATTACAAATAGAAATCTTGCAATTGGCATTGTATCATTGAATGATATAGTACAAATCTAAAGTGGAAGAGGTGGTTTATGAACAAACTTTAAAGATTGAGGTTAATTGTGTTAGTATTGCTATATGGAAGGCAAAGAAATCAAAGAATCTTTCAACAAAAAGCTCAAGACCCCGTTGCTGTGTTTCGAAGAATGTGAAATTCCTGATTCTTACAAAATCGCTGAATGATGATATTTTCTCCTCACATAAAAAGGAGAATTTTGCAATGTAATTGTTTTTTTTCTTTGATTACTTTTCCAGCTTAGACTCTAGTATATTTTGAGTTTACTTAAATTTCTTCAATTTGCGTTATGAATAAAATTTTTTCATTGATAAAAAAAATCGTAAAATTAGAAAAAAATACCATTAAAATCTAAAAATTACAATTAGCCTCCATAAAAATTTTAATAATTACAAGTAAATCTTTAAAAAAATATTAAAGTTATAAACATTCGGTACTGGGGTTTATTTGCCAAAAATTATTAGGGACATATAGATTAACGAAGCTAAAACTTATTTGGTTATAAGGGTAATAATATTAGCTTTCAAGGCCATAAAGTAAAAGAACTCATGGAGATTCTTAAAATTAATACATTGAGGCGCGGTATCTATAATAATCAAACAAACATGAGAGTGTTTCTCAGGTTAAAATAGGTTTTTTCGTGGGGGGGGGGGGGGGTGGTTCTTAGGACACACCCTATTATTTTGATGGGAGGTTAAGTGAGAAAAGTTCAAGGGTTGTCTCAAATTTTATAGTTAAGGAGGATTATCTTAACAATGTGAGTAAACTTTGGGTGGGCGGGGGCGGTCTTATATTAAATAGCCCATGGTAATAGCAGAGAGGGTTTTCTAAATGTAATCCATGATTTTTGAGATATAGCGTCAGAAAATCCCCTTGAGTGGTGATTATGAGAAATCCCCTTTTAACTTATAGATTTTATTAGAAAACTCCGTCAATTTTGAGATTTTATAAAAAAATCCTTAATTTTTTCGCTTTAGCGGGGTTTCCTCATAAAACCTCAAAGTTAAAGAGGTTTCTGATAACCACTGAACTTATCTAGATTTCTGATATTTTTAAAGTTACATCGAGAGTCAAGGGGAGTGTTCTAATAACTAGCCTTTAACATATTATAGTTTGTTCGCATAGTTATTTACACTAAACATGAGATATATCGTTTGCTTAATAAAATACTATATCAAATAGGAAGATACATCACTTACTATAAGCAACCAACTAAATTCTAATTTAATACACTTCATTTTAAACATTTTATCTTTTCTATATTATATTTTATAGACACACGCGAAAAGAGATAAAAATTAGTTTTAGTCACACATTTACATTTTTCTGACGCTTTGATTATGAGATGTTCAATATGTATTGTTTCGAAATATTTAGGGTCTTCACTGATTGCGAGCCTTTGAGATACTCAATAAGTATGTTAATTAAAAATAATTATGTGAATAAAATTACTCAAATAAACATTATTTAAGTTTTTCTGATATTTTGATTAAGAGATGTTCAATGTATATCATTTCAAAAGATATAAGGTCTTGACCACTTGCAATTATGTTAACAAATTTGAATTAGAATAAATACATCCCATCAGAATAACGCTAGCCACCATATACTAAGAAACGTGGTGTTAGATCTCATGTTATGAGCCTACATCTTCTAATCTTGTTTTGATGATTACAAACAATTCCTAATATTGTTTGTCTAGTGTTTATATTTTCTTATTAGGTATTCTAGATAAACAATATGTTGGAGGATGGATGTAATCGAGCATTCACAATCATATCCAATGGAGGTTGACGGAATAGTGGAGTGAAGCAATGTAATTCATGTTGAAGATCCAAGTTCAAGCTTTATCAGCACAGTGTCCAAGTAGAGCTTATTGAAGATTAAGATCAAGCTTGGGTAAATTAGTTTAGGTTTTATATTATGTGTATTAAATACTTCAAGCTCAATCATATATACACACACATTTTGTTTATATATCAGTGTCCAAGTAGAGCTTATTGAAGATTAAGATCAAGCTTGGGTAAATTAGTTTAGGTTTTATATTATGTGTATTAAATACTTCAAGCTCAATCATATATACACACACATTTTGTTTATATATATAT
>NW_017972853.1:0-2286 GCF_001876935.1 Asparagus officinalis | reverse complement strand
AACTAGAAAAAGATGACTTCTGAAGTACAAAAATGTACAAAAACATGAAATCTCTATCCTGATTTCACTGATATCATGGATGTATCCCCTTACCAGAAGAAGTCTTTCTGCTGTCCACAGAGAAAGTATCAAATTCAAGAATATAACCGAGAAAATTCCAATTAAATTTTCATGAAATATAACAGAGTAGGAAAAAAAAACAAAACTTTGTTTACAGAACCGTTACCTTACGAACACCATTTCATTAGACAACCTCCGAGCAACATCATAAATCCACTCCTTACAAGAATGCAAGCAATCTCCATTCACAAACTCATGAACAACCCCATCCAACTCAATCACACTCCTCCCAGTCTCCTTCTTCATCCCCCTCTTCACAAACTCATGAACAACCCCATCCAACTCAATCACACTCCTCCCAGTCTCCTTCTTCATCCCCCTCGCCTTCATCAACCTCCTCATCCTCCACACATCAGTCCACATCCCTTCATCCGCATAAATATTCGACATAAGAACATAAACCCCTCCATCGTCCTCTCCGATTCTCACAAGCTCGTCTACAACTTTCTCTGCCAAGTCCACACACCGATGAGTTCGACAAGATGCAAGAAGGGACACCCAAAGTGCAGGAGTTGGCTCCATCGGCATTGTCTCAATGAAAATTCTAGCCTCCTCTAATCTCCCAGATCGACCGAGGAGATCAACAATGCATCCATAATGCTCGATTTTGGGCTCGCTGCCAAATTCATTCTTCATCCTATGAAAGATGTCGAACCCTTCGTCCACTAGGCCCGTATGAGTGCATGCAGTCAGAACGCCGAGAAAAGTTAAATCATCCATCGGAGCTCCTTGCTTTAGCATATGATAGAAAAGCTCGAGGGCTTCTACTCCACGACCGTTAGTCCCAAGACCAACGATCATCACGTTCCAAGAAACCAAAATCGTGAGGAGAAGACATCGTTCCAGTGAATCAAGACGTGCGGATCGTCAACGGAGAGCAAACTCGACGCGAGCATTCGAGGGAGGCACTCCATCGCTACCAAGAAGAACCCAGTTTTAAACAAAGGGGAAAACCAAATTCGTTCTCCTCTCTTTTGTAATCGAATTGTAATCGGAATCAAAGAAATAAAGTTTAATTTTCTTTATTCTTCTCTTTACAATTTTCCCTACCAACAAGAATCAATTGGATGTGGCCTCCACACATCACATGTTTCACATAATCTCTATAGGAATAGGATTTATTTAATAAACCTCATATTCCTAATGATTGTAGGAATTGAATTAAGTCAGTAAACCTCCTAATCCTAATCCCTAGGACAGGAGCATGATTTAATTAACAAACCTCTTAATTCTAATCACTATAGGAATATGATCATATTAATAAAACTCCTACTTCTGATCACTGTTAAACAGGAATCGGATTAATCAAATCATATATATATATATATATATATATATATATATATATATATATATATATATATATATATATATATATATATATAACCAATTGGATTTGCTTAAAATTATAATCTGATTATCATTGATCAGAAGGTTTTTCTTTCCCAGGGTTTCTAAACTGGGTCATTTTTTTTCCATTCAGCTTTGTCCTTGTTCTTTGGCTTTCTTAATATTGGAAATTATTTCCTGAAAATTTGTAATTTCCACATCTTTTATCAGTGTTCTGTACAAATACTTATTGCCAGTGATTTGAACTAGTTTCAAATTTTGCTTTTTCAATTAAATTTCATATAAGAGTCTCTCTAATTTTACATTTCATACACACTATGTTCTGTTTGTACTCAAAAGATGAATGTTAATGCAAATTGTACTTTGGCCTTAGTAATTTCTCATATATTTGACCCAGCAATAAATCTGAAACACTAATCTTTATAGATTTGCTATTCTTTTTGTATTCTTGTTCTGAATTGTCAATGCTTCAGATCTCAGGGAAATGGAAGCCGATCTAAAGCAACAGGAGAAGTTTGCTCTTAATGCAGCCACACACTACGAGAATTGTAAGTTAATATTACACCTTAGAACAATTTTCAGATTTTGCTTTATGTCAGAAGTTTCTATTCTGTGGGCGATCGACCACCACAGTCGACCACCGCAGTCGACCGCAGAAGTCTCTGGACCTCGGGTGCTATTCTGGATTGAGATCGGTCGACCGCGATGGATCGCGGTCGACCGCCGCTGCGGTTATGGGCTGGGTCTGTTTTCAGACCCGTTTCATTTTGGATTTGTATAAATACTCTTTGGGTGTTTTTTAGGGTTATGAGAAAG
>NW_017972852.1:0-5151 GCF_001876935.1 Asparagus officinalis | reverse complement strand
AACGTTGTATGCTTCTCGTCATCTGGGTGCATCTTGATTTGGTTATATCCTGAACCATCATCCATAAAAGACATTCTCTCAAATCCGCATGTATTGTCAATAATAACATCCGTGATTGGGAGAGGAAAATCGTCTTTTGGACATGCTGTATTCAGGTCCCTGAAGTCAATGCAAATCCTGATTTTACCGTTCTTCTTCATGACTGGAACGATATACCAATCTGGATGTTGTTCCTCTCTGATAAATCCTGATTCGATCAACTTCTTAACCTCTGCCTCAATGGCTTCCATAATCTGTGGACGAAACCGTCTTTGCTGTTGCTTGAGAGGTTTGGCATCCGGCTTGATATCGAGGCGGTGCATTGCCACATTGGGGTCGAGCCCTGGCATATCCTCGTAGTTCCAAGCGAAGACGTCAATATACTCCCTAATGAGAGCAATTAACTCCTCCTTCTCATTTGGGGGAAGACTATCACTGATGAATATAGGCTTTGGGTTGGCCTCGTCACCCATGTTAACTTGTGGTTCTCTTTGCTCGAACCTATCGCCATATTGCATATTCAGATGGTGAACCCACGGGTCTTCCCATGTTGGCATTTGATCATCGTCCTCCATTGTAGACGGATCAGCTGTAGCCATGTTTACCATTAGGGCTTTGAATGCTTCTTTGAATACCTCCCCTAAACTTGTGTCGGAAGAATCAGAAGAGTATCCGTTCTTAGTTTTGTTAGCAATTTGATCGATGATCTGCCAACCACATTCATCATCGGACGAGGAAACATAGCCTATGCCTCGCCCGTATTTATAATAATCCTCGGGTTTCCCTTTTGGTACATATACTGCTTTGGCTGGATTACGAGGACCTCGATCGAAGTATAGACCTTCTCCGAGTGTGAAATCGTACCCCTGCTTTTCCATGAGCTTGCGCGCTTCCGGACTATACTTAGATAAATGCCGACCAGGTTTGTCATCATCTTCATCTTCACTTAGGAAATGATCTGGTAACGGAGAGCTTTTTCCTTTACCATAAATTACTTCTTTTGCACCTCCTATTTTGTTCGGGATGATCATGGTTGTTCCGAAAGAATGCTGGAGGCGTTCCTTTGTTACATAGGATGACCGAAGCGGCATATACAAATCAGGATTATCATACAATTCTGTTATCACATCATCAAGAGACAGGGAGTACTCTAAATCGTTATTTATTTTATTATTGGCAAGTTGCCAGTTACAACTGCCCTCTGACGTTTGATCATCGTCAAGGTTGATTACAAAGGGTACAATGTCATTTAGAACAAAACCACCATTGTAATCGAATCCGGCTTCGGAATTAGCTTCTTCTCCGCTGTCCGTGCCCTAGGCCGATGATTCAGTATCGGATTCGTTACCATAAAGGAGAGAATCAGTGAAATAATTCTCATACCCTTTAAATGGTTGCTTATCCGCGACCACCGTTCTAACCCTATTATCAGCGTCGACATATTTCAGACACTGATGGAGAGTTGAGGGAATTATAACATTACTATGGATCTAAGACCGACCCAATAGTAAGTTATACGACGTCTCAGCATCAATCACATAACATGTGACTTCTGTCTTCAAATCTCCCATTTGACACTTTATCCGGATTTTACCTAAAGGTCTTGACCCGCTGGTATTGAACCCGTAGATAACAGTGCCTATGGACGCCAATTTGCTAACTGGAATACCAAGGAAGTGCATCAAGCGAAGCGGCATAATACTCACAGCAGAACCCGGATCCACTTGGATTCGGTTGACTTTGCTGGAGCCGATGTACCCGATGAAGTATAACGGTCGATCGTGGTTCGAATTCTTCATTTGCATGTCCTCTTTGGTGAAGGTAATGCAGGGAAGGTTTTTAGTCGCTATGTTGCACTGTTGACTCAGTGGTTCTGGCTGTTCAGACACAGGCTTAACTTGAGTCAGAAACACCTCTGAATTGGCCAAAGCTTCTTGCAAGGCCTCCCTGGTTTCCTTGGACAACCGCAGCAACTCATACAGCGTTATCCGTACTGGAATATTGGCTAGTTGAGCCATTATATCGAAGACTTGAGGAGTCTTCGAGCTTTCCGGTTTGTCTTTTCCAATCGGGCGACTGAAACGAGACTGCTTCGGATTCTGAACCTCCTGGGGATTCTTCTCTTTCGGTTTATTCACCGGCTGTCGTCGAGCCTCTTCGCCCGGTGTAGGACTTGTAATCACCTCCATCTCCGTGAGAGTTTTGGCTGGTCCCCGTTTATTCACCCCCTGCTCACTAGGTGGTGGATAGTTGTAGTGATACTCATTTCCGCTTCGGGTTGCCAAAACTTCTTGCTCTTCTTTAGAGAGCGGAAAAGCTTTCTTTCGTCATCTTCTCCTGGGATAGCAGAGACTCCGCAGCAAGACTTTCCTTTCCCTTTGGACTTCTTCTTGGATGACGACCCGGCCCATTGTTCATCTTCAATCAGGTCGGGGTGAACCTAGAGGATTTCGCCGTTTGGAGCTGTATGTGGCACAAGTCCTTTTTGGCGCTGTCCATGCGGGTCGTCGTTTACTGTTTTCATTCCCACTTTGGTGATGCGTTTTGGTTCAAACCACGCCGTGGGCACTGATCCAAAACTGATTGAAACCGCGTTTGCTCCAACATTCTTGGACGGCTTCGGGGTTATGACGCCTACATCAATTAGCGCCTGGATCTTGTCCTTGAGGTGGTAGCACGACTTGGTAGGGTGATGGACCGCCTATGGTATGCACAATACCTCGGATCCGTCACCTTACTAGCCCCTTCTTGATCCACAATCGCTGGCAGCTGAATTTTGTTGTTCTCCAACAAGTACTTAAAGATACCGGGAACTTTGTCATCCTTGAAGGAGTACACTTTAGGAAACCTCGGCTCTGAAGATTTCTGCTTCTGAAGCCGTTGTTGCCATTGCCTCCGAGCTTGTTGTGGTGCTTGTTGCTGCTGCTGCTGTTGCTGTTGCTGAGGTTGCAATTGAAAGATTTGATTAGCATCAACTACATTAGCGTGTGCCTTACCTTTCCCCCGTGGGACAAAATTCTGTTGTGGAGCATTCGTCGCCTGTTGGCCTCTTTCCGCCTTCTTCCTTCTGAGGAATCGCTTGGCTTGCTCTCCTCGGACCTTCAGATCCTTCCATGTCTTGGACGGTGCTGTCCCCATTGCTTCCAACACGTCCAGCGCGAGGTTGTTGTGGCAAGTCTGAAGAATGAATTCCTCGGTGATCGGGTCCCGACAGTTCATCGCTTTGTTCCGGAACCTCTTTACGAAGGTGTCCACCAATTCTCCGTCTTTCTGCTTCTCGTCCAGCAACGACCCGATGGATATCTCTTGGGTATGGGCAAGGAATGCCTGTTTTCTTCGTCTCTTGAGCGGAAATCAATGTATTGATTTTGCTCTCGAGGTTCTTAATCTTCAAGTTTTCACCTGTGTTTTTGCTAGCATTCTCGTTACCACCCCCTGCATTGACGGGAGGATTATTGGTATTACGAGCTTCATTCGTATCCTCGTCTTCCAGATTAACCGGGTTACGACGACTTGGCTCGCCTTGCTGGTTCGTCAATGCTTGGATTTGTTGGTCATGCATTTCTCGCATGTTTTGCATGGCCATCTGCATTTCGAACCTGAAGGTTTCTTGTTGCTTAGCTAAGGCATCTTCAAGCATTTTGACCACTTGCTCCGCGCTTATCATCAGTGATTCACGGGGTTGCCCTTCGCTGGATACTGTATTGTCTGAGGCGACCGTGGAGCCGGCATCAGATTCTTCGTCTTCTGACGGGAATCTTGTTCGAACCCTACCATAGGTTGTCCGCTTGATGGTTCCGGACTGCAGACGGGTTCTAGGCCGGGATGCTTTCAGAATCGATTCGAGATTGTCCCGCTCCGATGTCCCTCTGCTGGTCATGTTGGTGGTGACACTCGGAAATTCTCCATCTTTAACCACCGTTCTTCTTCGTCGGAAATGCCTAGGCCTTGTTTTCGGCGTTTCAGTACTGAGCCTTTCGAAAACCGAAACTCGTTCGGAGACCGCCTTGATGCAGCTGCATTCAGACAATACTGCCCGAATAAGTTTGGAACAGGGGAAATGAGTTTCCTGTTCTTGGGGACTCCTTTTCCTGGTTTTATTCGTACCCCCAGCACGATAGTACAACTCGTCTGCTTGATGATCGGAGTAACCTATCGTGTGTTGGCATAACTTCTCAGGTATAACATTATCGTCATCAGACGATAATGTTTCCTTCTGAGGGGGAACTGCCTTCTTAGGGCTTTCAAAAGTCACGCGCCTCGAAACATGCCTTTTTGGGCGTGAGTTCTCAGCGGGCTCCTGGACTTCGATGCGCAAGTTGGTGCGCGTAGCTGTCCTGGTCTCTTTGTCATGTTGGAGGTGATGGCGACCCCCAGCATGTTGCGTCGCCGGGGCTTCTTCATCGGGCCCAAACGATCTTGGACAGGAGCTTTGCCTCTCTCGTCGGGAATTGGACCGAGGCGCTCCAAGACTGGCTTCTTCCTTTGGGACGATTCTGCATGATCTCCTGGAGAAGCTGCTGGAATTATCGGCGATATGGGTTGTTTCGCCGGTGGTTGAATTTTGGTAGGAGGCTGCTTCGGCCTCCACACTTGGCGGGTTGGTGGCGGCTTCTTGGCCACTCTTCCTTTCTTCAATTCCTCGGCCTTCTACACGAGGATTTTTCCCTGTGCAAGCAATGCGCGGCGTTTGTGAATCCGCTCTTCGAGTGTCGAACGGTTCCGTTTGACCCGGATCCATTCGTTCGTCGGCGGCTTGGAGGAACCGCCATTCTTCAGTTGTTGAGGCTGTTTGCCTCTCCTATTCGTCAGATCCGCGTTGTAGCGGACTCCGTCCGTAGACTCCATCGCCTTAGCGAGTTGTCGCGCAAGGCGCTGACGTCGCCTCTGGCGGGCTCTCTTTGAGAGAGTCACAACGCCCTTAACAGTAGAGGCGTCAGCTGGAATAGGTTTGACCTCGTTGGAGGTCGGTGGAACTTCACCTGACGCAACTTTGGCGTCAGCTGGGGTGAGAGCGCCGTTGGTATTCTGAACTTCTTCGAACCAACGAGCTTTTCTCCTGGAGGAGAGCTTCTTGGACTTGCGGGGGGAGGTTGATCCGGACGAGGATGA
>NW_017972851.1:143878-149295 GCF_001876935.1 Asparagus officinalis | reverse complement strand
TGTAACCGATAAACGATTACTTGAGTGCAATGACGTCAATAAAGAAAGATACGATTTTTCCCGCGAACAGTCTTCATCGATGATATTCTCATTTACTCGAGGTCGGAGGCAGATCATGAGGAGCATCTACGGATAGCATTGAGGACACTTCAGGAGCATCAGCTGTATGCTAAGTTCAGTAAGTGCGAGTTTTAGCTTTCAGAAGTCAGATTTCTTGGCCATGTCATCAGTCGAGAGGGTATAGCAGTGGACCCGGCTAAGGTCACGGCAGTCCTTGATTGGGAGCCACCGAAGACGGTGACAGAGATTCGCAGCTTTTTGGGCCTAGCTGGATATTATAGGAAGTTCATTCAGGACTTCTCGAAAATTTCGATGCCTATTACACACCTCACGAAGAAGGGTGTGCAGTTCATATGGAGCATGGAGTGCCAGAAGGCCTTTGATATTTTGAAGACTAAGTTGACTACAGCGCCAGTTTTGACTATTCCGAGCAGTGACAGGTCATTTGTTGTGTATACAGATGCATCATTGGCAGGCTTAGGAGGCGTATTGATGCAGACTCGGAGGGTGGTGGCCTACATCTCACGACAGTTAAGGGTGCATGAGCAGAACTACCCCACTCATGACTTAGAGTTAGCACCAGTGGTGTTTGCACTGAAGTCATGGAGGCACTACTTGTATGGAGTGCAGTTTAAGCTATTCATAGACCATCAGAGTCTGAAGTACCTCTTTTCTCAGAAGAAACTCAATCAGAGGCAGAGGAGGTGGATTGAGTTTATCAAGGACTACGAGTTCACGATTCAGTATCATCCAGGGAAGGCGAACGTCGTAGCAGATGCTTTGAGTAGGAAGCATCGGCATAGGGTTGCGCTTTGAGGTGTTCTTTGTACAGAGACCTTATCACTCTTAGCCAGTTTGACTTTAGACCCGAGATTGGAGGAACCAGTGCATTCTTGGGAGCTATGGCTAAGTGTTTTACCTGTCAGCAGGTGAAGGCAGAGCATCAGAGACCGGCAGGGACACTGCAGCCTTTACCCATTCCGGAGTGGAAGTGGGCAGATATTTCCATGGATTTTATTGTGGGGTTGCCGAAGTCAAAGAAGGGGAATGATTCAGTTTGGGTGATAGTGGACCGGTTGACGAAGTCAGCACATTTTATTCCAGTGAGGACCACTTATACAGCCGAGACTTATGCGAGGATCTTCATTCGGGAGATAGTTCGACTTCACGGGGCCCCGGACATGATCGTGTCGGATCGAGGATCAGTTTTCACTTCACACTTTTGGAGGAGTTTTCAAGACTCATTTGGCAGCACGCTATCTTATAGCAGTGTATTTCACCCCCAGACGGATGGCCAGACAGAGAGGGTGAATCAGGTGTTGGAGGACATGTTGCGGGCATGTGTCATTGACTTCCAAGGTAGTTGGGAGGATCATATTCCACTGATAGAGTTCGCTTATAACAATAGTTATCAAGCGACGATCAGTATGGCCCCGTATGAAGCATTGTATGGGAGACCTTGTAGATCACCGATATGTTGGACCGAGCCGAAGGATAGCTAGATGCTTGGGCCCGAGCTAGTGAGGCAGACCACTGAGAAGGTAGCTTTGATCAGGTTGGAGGCGAAGACCCCTAGAGTTTCAGGTTGGAGATTTAGTTATGCTTAAGGTATCGCCTATGAAGGGCGTACAGCGATTCGGAAGGCGAGGGAAGCTTGCACCGAGATATATTGGGCCTTTTCAGATCCTAGAGCGCATTGGGGCTATGTCATACAGACTAGATCTTCCAGCATCGATGTCTAGTATACACAGCGTGTTCCATATTTCTATGCTTAAGAAGCACTTGCATGATGAGGAGCAACAGCGAGTATTGGATGCACCGGAGATCGAGCTTCAGGATGATTTGACTACTATTGAGATTCCGGTTCGTATTCTTGCCAGAGAGGACAAGAGGCTTAGAAATAAGGTAATTCCCTTGGTGAAAGTTCAGTGGAACCGATGAGGCATTGAGGAGATTTCTTGGGAGCGCGAAGAGGACATGCGTCGTGACTACCCACACTTGGTTGAGCAGGTAAATAAAATTCGTACCATATCATATATATTGCTTTATGTTATATTTTTGGTTATGTTTATATTTAACGCTAGAACGAAGATATTTCCGCTTAATATCTAATCTTTTGGAACACATATTATATGTATGGGGGGTTCCTTGTTTGGATTTTTCACCCGATGTACTACTTCCACTAGATTAGGATTTTAGCGAGAATATTATCATTTTAGATCGTTAAGTATAAATATCTCTATATATTACCTAGTAGTTCATATTTTGATATTTGTATAATTTCCGAATTTCGAGGACGAAATTCTTTTAAGGGGGGAAGAATGTAAAACCTCGAAATTTTATAATGAAATGGTGTGAATAAATAGTAATAAATCTTTCTTTGGTGATAAATAACCATATATATATATGATGTATATATTTTTACCAGGGTTTGGGAACCCAGCAGGTGTATACAAGTGAGAGAAATCGAGTGATATATGGCCAGCAGGTGAAATGCCTACAGAAGGCATTTCTGTGCTGAGCGGTCGACCGACGCGGTCGACCGTGGCGGTCGACCGGTGCGGTCGACCGACCAGCGTACAGAGAGTTTCAGGCTTCGTTTTCTTTTACGGTTCTATTTCGGGTCTTTGGGTTTCGGGTCGGGTTTGTAAGTGGGTATATATATATATGCTACTGTTCACGAGAGAGCCTCCCTCAGTATTGAAACCAAAACCCTAGCCCCCTTCCTCTCCCCTCTCAAAAAACCCTAACTAGACCTGGTGATCTTTGAGGAGTTCGGAGGAGTTGCAGTGGGAGTTTGCAGGTCAGATCGAAAGAGAACTATCTCCAGAGAAGTTGCCAACACCCATGGCGAGTTACTTCTCGCCCAACCCCCACCCCTTTTGTTTTCATGTCAAGAACTGAGTTTCATTGGGTTTCTTTGAGCCAAATTCGTATTTTTGAATAGCTAATAGAACATTATGGCATAAAGTACGAAATTAGTGTATTCTTTGTTCTTAAAATTCACCAATGGTTCATGTTTAAAAGATCTAGATCTGAATCTAGCTTAAAAGAAGTAAAAACCTTTTTTTTATTGTTAACAATGGGTAGATCATGATGTATATATATATATGGGATCTTGTTGACCAAGTTTTAAAGGTTTAAATTCGTGTTTTACTGCTGCATAACATTTCCATAAAGATGGGTATTCGTTTTTAAGATTTTTGTTTCAGGTTTCGAGCTGACAGAAACCCAGATTTGGGTTTCTATCCGCGGTCGACCGCGACGCTCTGTCGGTCGACCGCGACGCTCTGTCGGTCGACCGCGACGCTCTGTCGGTCGACCGCGACGCTCTGTCGGTCGACCGCGACGCTCTGTCGGTCGACCGCGACGCCTCATCGGTCGACCGCGACGCTCTGTCGGTCGACCGCGAGGTCGCAGCGGTCGACCGACAGAACGTATCAGAGAGCGGTTGACCGATGCAGTTGACCGCCGCACTCTCTGTTGCATTTTCCCTGTTTTGTACATTTTGAATATTTGTTCGGGTTCAAGTGATTCCCTGGACTATCCGACATTGGTATTTAGTCTTACTATGTACCCAGGCATGATAGAAGACCTGAGGGTACCAATTATGGATATATACACTGTTTTGACTGTGAATTGATGTAGGTAGATTTCACTATGTATCCCAGTGATATTTTCACCATTTCACAGTCCTCGTGTTGGACTAAAATCCACAGTCCTCGTGTTAGACAAGCATTACCTTTTAGTCCTCGTGTTGGACACCCTTCCCACTTAGTCCTCGTGTTGGACATGCATTGCTATTTAATCCTCGTGTTGGATATACATTACCATCCGGTCCATGCGTTGGACAACGGTCACATCCGGTCCATGCGTTGGACAACGGTTATTTTTAGTTCATGAGTTGGACGTTTACTTCATGCAGTCTATGGGTTGGACGTTTAATTTATATAGTCTAGGTTTTGGACACTTAATCGTTTTCTGACATGTCACTCATGTGAGTTTGACATGACACTTATGTAGATTTTGACATGATATTCATGTAAGTAATAACATGATACTCATGTGGGCTATGTCACAACACTGTTTTCATGCTCTGGTGTTCGTCGTATTTCTTTTATTATTATTACTGCACTAGAACCTTGGGTTTGGTATTTAGGAGTTTACAATTTGAGATGTAAGATATATATACATGAGGGTTTCCTTGTTTGGATTATTTCGCTCGACGTACCTATGCTCGTGTTGTAAATTTCTAAATACTAAAACCCTCTTTAGTAAGAACAATGATTTTTTGATCTCTATATATTAACTGTATTTTTCTTATACAACGAGCCCTGTTCCCTTGGGGTTGGTTGTGATGTTACTCGCTAGCGCTTTGACGCTCGTTGTCCCTCCCCCTTTCAGGTAACGAGCCAGGAGCCCGGAGAGTCGTAGACTGATGGCGATGCATTTCAGCTTCAGCCGTCTCTTTAGTTATATTTTCTTTTGGAGTTCCACAGTAGATTTTTATTTAGACATTTGAGAGTCTTGTTCTAGAAGTTGTAAAGGCTGTGTGCCTTATTTCCTCTTGTCAGACATTTGTATTTGAGACTTCTTTTAGAGTTCCACAGTAGATTTTTAGTTAGACATTTGAGAGTCTTGTTCTAGAAGTTGTAAAGGCTGTGTGCCTTATTTCCTTTTTGTCAGATATTTGTATTTGAGACTTGTTGAGTATTCCAGTTTATCTACTCAGATCTTAACTGTGTATTTCTGTATTGTTGGATGATGAGATATTTATGTGACTATTATCATTTCATCAGATTCCTCGTATTATCTTTTACCTGTTTTGTACTTACACCAGTTATTGACTCTACTAGATAGATGTTAATTGTGATGGTGGGTTTGATATTATTGATTTCACCTTGGACTGCAGCCTTGTGTGAACCCAGGGGCGTCACAGTCTTCTCCGCAATTAAGAAAATTAATTCATCTTTCCTATTTGACAAAAAAAAGCTCGTATTAGTACATATACTATAGTTGCAAACATAGATACTAACAAAAGGGACATAAAATAATGAACTATTAGAGCAACGATATGTACAAATACTATTGGCAATGACGTATGAATAAGAGGAGTATTCTCTTGGCCATTATCCGTAACCAACTTCGGGACTCTATATAATTTGTTCATAGTAGTCCTCCTCCACTTTCCAGTACTCTTCACACAAAAGAGCGGCGGTAACCTTTCAATATCTGAAGTGTACTCTAATTCCCCTACTTTTTCATAAAACCAAACCTACAAAAAAGAAACTACACATTAGCATGTGCATAAACAATAATCATTATCAAAATGAAAAGATATACAAAATAATGTTCAT
>NW_017972851.1:125238-128314 GCF_001876935.1 Asparagus officinalis | reverse complement strand
AAAGAAGTACAGCTGATCTCAGAACAACACACACAGTGCCATACCATAGCTAACATGAATGTCATACTATTACTTGCCTAAGTGTCATGTCAACATCATGTCGTGAACTTCTGTGAAGAAGTCATATGCAGGGTTAAGAGCTATGCCCAAATCAGGAACTATTTATGTCGTACTCTTCCAGACTCATAGATTAAGTGGCATATAGTCCAACACGAGGACTTCTATGGATTATAGTCCAACACGAGGACTTCTATGGATTATAGTCCAACACGAGGACTAAGGCATAGTAAAATATCGCTATGATGTATATAGTGAAGTCTACTTATATCAATCCACACTCAAACAGTGTGTAAGTCCCCAAAACATGCCCTCAGGTCATCTATCATGCATGAAATAGATAGTGAGACTAAATACCAAGGTCAGTTAGTCCAGGCGACCCTCGAACATGAGTAAAACACCCAAAAAGTATCCAGAACAGGAAAACACAACAGACAGTGGGCGGTCGACCGCACCGGACAGGACATGTACAAACAGATAACACGGCGGTCGACCGCACCGGTCGACCGCATTCTGTTATGCAACTGACGGTCGACCGGAAGAACGTCACGGTCGACCGAAATAATTGGCGGTCGACCGAAATAACATCGCGATCGACCGATTGGTGGTCGACCGCGCCGGTCGACCGCCGAGCGGACAGAAACCCAATTCTGGGTTTCTGTCAGCTCGAAACCTGAAACAAAATCGACAAATTTCCACAACATCAAGTGTTCTAAAGTTTTGGAAAGAAGAATACTAGTCTCAAGCATGAAACCCATATTCCTAATGTTTCAAAATACATGAGAAAACAAATTGAAACGTTTTAATAACAGTAAAACATTATTTAGCTCTTGTTTAAAAATTCTCAGATCTAGATCTCTTTAACCGAATACGTTGGTGAGTTTTTAAAACAGGTAAAACCCCAAATCCATGTTCTATGCCACAATATTCTATTAGCTATACAAAAATACATGTTTGGCTCCATAAAACCCAATGAAAACTCAGTTCTTGACATGAAAACGAAAAGGGGTGGGGGTTGGGCGAGAAATTACTCGCCTTGGGTGAGAAGATGAAACCCTAGATCTGCAGGAGGTTGATCCCCTTCGCTGAAATCCCACAGACCCGCTGACAATCCTCAAAACTGCTCCCAGATCACCAATAGAGAGGATTAGGGTTTTAGGGAAGAGAGGGGGCTAGGGTTTTGATTTTCAGAACTCAAAGGGGCTCCCTCTCGTGAACAGTAGTATATATATCCACTCACAAAACCCGACCCGAAACCCAATAGACCCGAAACAGAAACCGCAAAGAAAAATAAAACCTGAAACTCTCTGTACGCTGGTCGGTCGACCGTACCGGTCGACCGCCACGGTCGACCGCGCCGGTCGACCGCTCAGCATAAAAATGCCTTACTTCAGGCATTTCTCAAGCTGTCCTTATCCCCACTCGATATCTCTCACTTGTAAACACCTGCTGGGTTCCCAAACACTGATAAACATATATATCTTATATTTATATGGTTATTCATCACAAGGGAATTTCTTCACTATTAATAATTCACATATATTATAGAAATTTCCGGGGTTTTACATTCTTCCCCCCTTAAAAGAATTTCGTCCTCGAAATTCGGAAATCATGCGAACTTGAAATATGAACTCTTAGATAACCTTATAGAGATATTTACACTTAACGATCTAAAATGATAATATTCGTCCTCGAAATTCGGAAATCATCCGCGTCTCGAACATGAGTTTCTAGGTGCTCATAAAGAATATTTATACTTAAAGATCTAAAATGATAACATTCTCGTTCAAACCGTAATCTAGTGGAACTAGTACATCGGGTGAAAAATCCAAACAAGGAACCCCCCATATATATACCATGTGTTCCAAATATTAAAAATCAAGCGAAAATATCTTCATTCTAGTGTTAAATATAAACATAACCAAGAATATACATAAGGTAACATATATAACATCATAGGAAATTATTTACCTGCTCAACCAAGTCTTGTCCTCTCTGGCAAGAATACGAATCGGAATCTCAATAGTGGTCAAATCCTCCTGAAGCTCGATCTCTGGTGCATCCAATACTCGCTGCTGCTCCTCATCATGCAAGTGTTTCTTAAGCATAGAAACATGAAACACGTTGTGTATACTAGACATCGATGCTGGAAGATCTAGTCTATATGACACAGCTCCAATGCGCTCTAAAATCTGAAATGGTCCAATATATCTTGGCGCAAGCTTCCCCCGTCGTCCGAAACGCTGTACGCCTTTCATAGGCGATACCTTCAGCATGACGGAGTCTCCAACCTGAAACTCCAAGGGTCTTCGTCTCTTATCGGCATAGCTCTTCTGTCGACTCTGAGCTGCTAGAATCCGCTCCCTGATCAATGCTACCTTCTCGGTAGTCTGCCTCACCAACTCGGGCCCAAGCATCAAGCTATCCTCCGGCTCGGCCCAACATATCGGTGATCTACAAGGTCTCCCATACAATGCTTCATACGGGGCCATACCGATCGTCGCTTGATAACTATTGTTATAAGCAAACTCTACCAGTGGAATATGATCCTCCCAACTACCCTGGAAGTCAATGACACATGCCCGCAACATGTCCTCCAACACCTGATTCACCCTCTCTGTCTGGCCATCCGTCTGGGGGTGAAATACACTGCTATAAGATAGCGTGCTGCCAAATGAGTCCTGAAAACTCCTCCAAAAATGCGAGGTGAAAACCGATCCTCGATCCGATACGATCGTGTCTGGAACTCCATGAAGTCGAACTATCTCCCGGATAAATATCCTCGCATAAGCCTCGGCTGTATAAGTGGTCCTCACCGGAATGAAATGTGCTGACTTCGTCAACCGGTCCACTATCACCCAAACTGAATCATTCCCCTTTTCAACTTCGGCAACCCCACAATAAAATCCATGGAAATATCTGCCCACTTCCACTCTGGAATGGGTAAAGGCTGCAGTGCCCCTGCCGGTCTCTGATGCTCTGCCTTCACCTGCTGACAGGTAAAACATCTAGCCACATA